>NC_134693.1:145235071-145277571 GCF_050947455.1 Rhinoderma darwinii
GTATATATAATCACACTGCTCCATGTATATATAATCACACTGCACCATGTATACATAATCACACTGCACCATGTATATATAATCACACTGCACCATGTATATATAATCACACTGCACCATGTATATATAATCACACTGCCCATGTATATATAATCACACTGCACCATGTATATATAATCACACCGCACCATGTATATATAATCACACTGCCCATGTATATATAATCACACTGCACCATGTATATATAATCACACCGCACCATGTATATATAATCACACTGCTCCATGTATATATAATCACACTGCTCCATGTATATATAATCACACTGCACCATGTATATATAATCACACTGCACCATGTATATATAATCACACTGCACCATGTATATATAATCACACTGCACCATGTATATATAATCACACTGCACCATGTATATATAATCACACTGCACATGTATATATATAATCACACCGCACCATGTATATATAATCACACTGCACCATGTATATATAATCACACTGCACATGTATATATAATCACACTGCACCATGTATATATAATCACACTGCACCATGTATATATAATCACACTGCTCCATGTATATATAATCACACTGCTCATGTATATATAATCACACTGCACATGTATATATAATCACACTGCCCCATGTATATATAATCACACCGCACCATGTATATATAATCACACTGCACCATGTATATATAATCACACTGCACCATGTATATATAATCACACCGCACCATGTATATATAATCACACTGCACCATGTATATATAATCACACTGCTCCATGTATATATAATCACACTGCACCATGTATATATATCACACTGCACCATGTATATATAATCACACCGCACCATGTATATATAATCACACCGCACCATGTATATATAATCACACTGCACCATGTATATATAATCACACCGCACCATGTATATATAATCACACTGCACCATGTATATATAATCACACTGCCCCATGTATATATAATCACACTGCACCATGTATATATATAATCACACCGCACCATGTATATATAATCACACCGCACCATGTATATATAATCACACTGCTCCATGTATATATAATCACACTGCTCCATGTATATATAATCACACCGCACCATGTATATATAATCACACTGCACCATGTATATATAATCACACTGCACCATGTATATATAATCACACCGCACCATGTATATATAATCACACTGCTCCATGTATATATAATCACACCGCTCCATGTATATATAATCACACTGCACCATGTATATATAATCACACTGCCCCATGTATATATAATCACACTGCACCATGTATATATAATCACACCGCTCCATGATATATAATCACACCGCACCATGTATATATAATCACACTGCACCATGTATATATAATCACACCGCACCATGTATATATAATCACACTGCTCCATTATATATAATCACACTGCACCATGTATATATAATCACACTGCACCATGTATATATAATCACACCGCACCATGTATATAATCACACCGCACCATATATATAATCACACCGCACCATGTATATATAATCACACGCCCCATGTATATATAATCACACTGCTCCATGTATATATAATCACACCGCTCCATGTATATATAATCACACCGCACCATGTGTATATATAATCACACCGCTCCATGTATATATAATCACACTGCACCATGTATTTATAATCACACTGCACCATGTATATATAATCACACTGCACCATGTATATATAATCACACTGCCCCATGTATATATAATCACACTGCCCCATGTATATATAATCACACTGCACCATGTATATATAATCACACTGCCCCATGTATATATAATCACACTGCACCATGTATATATAATCACACTGCCCATGTATATATAATCACACTGCCCCATGTATATATAATCACACTGCACCATGTATATATAATCACACTGCACCATGTATATATAATCACACTGCCCCATGTATATATAATCACACTGCACCATGTATATATAATCACACTGCCCCATGTATATATAATCACACTGCACCATGTATATATAATCACACTGCACCATGTATATATAATCACACTGCTCCATGTATATATAATCACACTGCACCATGTATATATAATCACACTGCACCATGTATATATAATCACACTGCACCATGTATATATAATCACACTGCACCATGTATATATAATCACACTGCACCATGTATATATAATCACACTGCACCATGTATATATAATCACACTGCGCCATGTATATATAATCACACTGCACCATGTATATATAATCACACTGCCCCATGTATATATAATCACACTGCACCATGTATATATAATCACACTGCACCATGTATATATAATCACACTGCGCCATGTATATATAATCACACTGCACCATGTATATATAATCACACCGCACCATGTATATATCACACCGCACCATGTATATATAATCACACCGCACCATGTATATATAATCACACTGCACCATGTATATATAATCACACCGCACCATGTATATATAATCCACACCGCACCATGTATATATAATCACACTGCACCATGTATATATAATCACACTGCACCATGTTATATAAATCACACTGCACCATGTATATATAATCACACTGCACCATGTATATATAATCACACCGCTCCATGTATATATAATCACACTGCACCATGTATATATAATCACACTGCACCATGTATATAATCACACTGCTCCATGTATATATAATCACACTGCACCATGTATATATAATCACACTGCACCATGTATATATAATCACACTGCACCATGTATATATAATCACACTGCACCATGTATATATAATCACACTGCCCCATGTATATATAATCACACTGCTCCATGTATATATAATCACACCGCCCCATGTATATATAATCACACTGCCCCATGTATATATAATCACACTGCACCATGTATATATAATCACACTGCCCCATGTATATATAATCACACTGCCCCATGTATATATAATCACACCGCACCATGTATATATAATCACACCGCACCATGTATATATAATCCACACTGCACCATGTATATATAATCACACCGCACCATGTATATATAATCACACCGCACCATGTATATATAATCACACTGCACCATGTATATATAATCACACCGCACCATGTATATATAATCACACTGCACCATGTATATATAATCACACCGCACCATGTATATATAATCACACTGCACCATGTATATATAATCACACTGCCCCATGTATATATAATCATACTGCACCATGTATATATAATCACACTGCACCATGTATATATAATCACACTGCCCCATGTATATATAATCACACTGCACCATGTATATATAATCACACTGCACCATGTATATATAATCACACTGCACCATGTATATATAATCACAACGCACCATGTATATATAATCACACTGCACCATGTATATATAATCACACCGCACCATGTATATAATCACACTGCACCATGTATATATAATCACACTGCACCATGTATATATAATCACACTGCACCATGTATATATAATCACACTGCACCATGTATATATAATCACACTGCACCATGTATATATAATCACACCGCACCATGTATATATAATCACACCGCACCATGTATATATATAATCACACTGCACCATGTATATATAATCACACTGCACCATGTATATAATCACACTGCTCCATGTATATATAATCACACTGCACCATGTATATATAATCACACTGCGCCATGTATATATAATCACACCGCCCCATGTATATATAATCACACCGCACCATGTATATATAATCACACCGCACCATGTATATATAATCACACCGCACCATGTATATATAATCACACCGCACCATGTATATATAATCACACTGCACCATGTATATATAATCACCCTGCACCATGTATATATAATCACACTGCACCATGTATATATAATCACACCGCACCATGTATATATAATCACACTGCACCATGTATATATAATCACACTGCACATGTATATATAATCACACTGCACCATGTATATATAATCACACTGCACCATGTATATATAATCACACTGCACCATGTATATATAATCACACTGCTCCATGTATATATAATCACACTGCTCCATGTATATATAATCACACTGCTCCATGTATATATAATCACACTGCACCATGTATATATAATCACACTGCACCATGTATATATAATCACACTGCACCATGTATATATAATCACACTGCACCATGTATATATAATCACACCGCACCATGTATATATAATCACACTGCACCATGTATATATAATCACACTGCTCCATGTATATATAATCACACCGCACCATGTATATATAATCACACTGCCCCATGTATATATAATCACACTGCTCCATGTATATATAATCACACCGCTCCATGTATATATAATCACACCGCACCATGTATATATAATCACACTGCTCCATGTATATATAATCACACTGCACCATGTATATATAATCACACTGCGCCATGTATATATAATCACACTGCACCATGTATATATAATCACACTGCCCCATGTATATATAATCACACTGCACCATGTATATATAATCACACTGCACCATGTATATATAATCACACTGCACCATGTATATATAATCACACCGCACCATGTATATATAATCACACTGCCCCATGTATATATAATCACACTGCACCATGTATATATAATCACACTGCACCATGTATATATAATCACACTGCACCATGTATATATAATCACACCGCACCATGTATATATAATCACACCGCCCCATGTATATATAATCACACTGCACCATGTATATATAATCACACTGCACCATGTATATATAATCACACTGCCCCATGTATATATAATCACACTGCCCCATGTATATATAATCACACTGCACCATGTATATATAATCACACTGCCCCATGTATATATAATCACACTGCCCCATGTATATATAATCACACTGCACCATGTATTATAATCACACTGCACCATGTATATATAATCACACTGCCCCATGTATATATAATCACACTGCACCATGTATATATAATCACACTGCCCCATGTATATATAATCACACTGCACCATGTATATATAATCACACTGCACCATGTATATATAATCACACTGCTCCATGTATATATAATCACACTGCACCATGTATATATAATCACACTGCACCATGTATATATAATCACACTGCACCATGTATATATAATCACACTGCACCATGTATATATAATCACACTGCACCATGTATATATAATCACACTGCACCATGTATATATAATCACACTGCGCATGTATATATAATCACACTGCGCCATGTATATATAATCACACTGCCCATGTATATATAATCACACTGCACCATGTATATATAATCACACTGCACCATGTATATATAATCACACTGCGCCATGTATATATAATCACACTGCACCATGTATATATAATCACACTGCACCATGTATATATAATCACACTGCACCATGTATATATAATCACACCGCACCATGTATATATAATCACACTGCACCATGTATATATAATCACACTGCACCATGTATATATAATCACACCGCACCATGTATATATAATCACACTGCACCATGTATATATAATCACACTGCACCATGTATATATAATCACACTGCACCATGTATATATAATCACACTGCACCATGTATATATAATCACACCGCTCCATGTATATATAATCACACTGCACCATGTATATATAATCACACTGCACCATGTATATATAATCACACTGCTCCATGTATATATAATCACACTGCACCATGTATATATAATCACACTGCACCATGTATATATAATCACACTGCACCATGTATATATAATCACACTGCACCATGTATATATAATCACACTGCCCCATGTATATATAATCACACTGCTCCATGTATATATAATCACACCGCCCCATGTATATATAATCACACTGCCCCATGTATATATAATCACACTGCACCATGTATATATAATCACACTGCCCCATGTATATATAATCACACTGCACCATGTATATATAATCACACCGCACCATGTATATATAATCACACCGCACCATGTATATATAATCACACTGCACCATGTATATATAATCACACTGCACCATGTATATATAATCACACCGCACCATGTATATATAATCACACTGCACCATGTATATATAATCACACCGCACCATGTATATATAATCACACTGCACCATGTATATATAATCACACCGCACCATGTATATATAATCACACTGCACCATGTATATATAATCACACTGCCCCATGTATATATAATCATACTGCACCATGTATATATAATCACACTGCACCATGTATATATAATCACACTGCCCCATGTATATATAATCACACTGCACCATGTATATATAATCACACTGCACCATGTATATATAATCACACTGCACCATGTATATATAATCACAACGCACCATGTATATATAATCACACTGCACCATGTATATATAATCACACCGCACCATGTATATATAATCACACTGCACCATGTATATATAATCACACTGCACCATGTATATATAATCACACTGCACCATGTATATATAATCACACTGCACCATGTATATATAATCACACTGCACCATGTATATATAATCACACTGCACCATGTATATATAATCACACTGCTCCATGTATATATAATCACACTGCACCATGTATATATAATCACACTGCGCCATGTATATATAATCACACTGCCCCATGTATATATAGTCACACCGCACCATGTATATATAATCACACCGCACCATGTATATATAATCACACCGCACCATGTATATATAATCACACCGCACCATGTATATATAATCACACTGCACCATGTATATATAATCACACTGCACCATGTATATATAATCACACTGCACCATGTATATATAATCACACCGCACCATGTATATATAATCACACCGCACCATGTATATATAATCACACCGCACCATGTATATATAATCACACCGCACCATGTATATATAATCACACTGCACCATGTATATATAATCACACTGCACCATGTATATATAATCACACCGCACCATGTATATATAATCACACTGCACCATGTATATATAATCACACTGCACCATGTATATATAATCACACTGCACCATGTATATATAATCACACTGCACCATGTATATATAATCACACCGCCCCATGTATATATAATCACACTGCTCCATGTATATATAATCACACTGCACCATGTATATATAATCACACTGCACCATGTATATATAATCACACTGCTCCATGTATATATAATCACACTGCACCATGTATATATAATCACACTGCACCATGTATATATAATCACACTGCTCCATGTATATATAATCACACTGCACCATGTATATATAATCACACTGCACCATGTATATATAATCACACTGCACCATGTATATATAATCACACTGCCCCATGTATATATAATCACACTGCACCATGTATATATAATCACACTGCACCATGTATATATAATCACACTGCTCCATGTATATATAATCACACTGCTCCATGTATATATAATCACACTGCTCCATGTATATATAATCACACTGCACCATGTATATATAATCACACTGCACCATGTATATATAATCACACTGCACCATGTATATATAATCACACTGCACCATATATATATAATCACACCGCACCATGTATATATAATCACACCGCCCCATGTATATATAATCACACTGCACCATATATATATAATCACACTGCCCCATGTATATATAATCACACCGCACCATGTATATATAATCACACCGCACCATGTATATATAATCACACTGCACCATGTATATATAATCACACTGCACCATGTATATATAATCACACTGCTCCATGTATATATAATCACACTGCCCCATGTATATATAATCACACCGCACCATGTATATATAATCACACCGCCCCATGTATATATAATCACACTGCACCATGTATATATAATCACACTGCACCATGTATATATAATCACACTGCACCATGTATATATAATCACACTGCACCATGTATATATAATCACACCGCACCATGTATATATAATCACACCGCACCATGTATATATAATCACACCGCACCATGTATATATAATCACACCGCTCCATGTATATATAATCACACCGCACCATGTATATATAATCACACCGCACCATATATATAATCACACCGCACCATGTATATATAATCACACTGCACCATGTATATATAATCACACTGCTCCATGTATATATAATCACACCGCCCCATGTATATATAATCACACTGCCCCATGTATATATAATCACACTGCACCATGTATATATAATCACACTGCCCCATGTATATATAATCACACTGCACCATGTATATATAATCACACTGCACCATGTATATATAATCACACTGCACCATGTATATATAATCACACCGCACCATGTATATATAATCACACTGCACCATGTATATATAATCACACTGCACCATGTATATATAATCACACTGCACCATGTATATATAATCACACTGCACCATGTATATATAATCACACCGCACCATGTATATATAATCACACCGCTCCATGTATATATAATCACACTGCACCATGTATATATAATCACACCGCACCATGTATATATAATCACACTGCACCATGTATATATAATCACACTGCACCATGTATATATAATCACACCGCACCATGTATATATAATCACACTGCACCATGTATATATAATCACACCGCACCATGTATATATAATCACACTGCACCATGTATATATAATCACACCGCACCATGTATATATAATCACACCGCTCCATGTATATATAATCACACTGCACCATGTATATATAATCACACTGCTCCATGTATATATAATCACACTGCACCATGTATATATAATCACACTGCACCATGTATATATAATCACACCGCACCATGTATATATAATCACACTGCTCCATGTATATATAATCACACTGCACCATGTATATATAATCACACCGCACCATGTATATATAATCACACTGCACCATGTATATATAATCACACCGCTCCATGTATATATAATCACACTGCACCATGTATATATAATCACACTGCTCCATGTATATATAATCACACTGCACCATGTATATATAATCACACTGCACCATGTATATATAATCACACCGCACCATGTATATATAATCACACTGCACCATGTATATATAATCACACTGCCCCATGTATATATAATCACACTGCACCATGTATATATAATCACACTGCCCCATGTATATATAATCACACTGCACCATGTATATATAATCACACCGCACCATGTATATATAATCACACTGCACCATGTATATATAATCACACCGCTCCATGTATATATAATCACACTGCACCATGTATATATAATCACACCGCTCCATGTATATATAATCACACTGCACCATGTATATATAATCACACTGCACCATGTATATATAATCACACTGCACCATGTATATATAATCACACTGCCCCATGTATATATAATCACACTGCACCATGTATATATAATCACACCGCACCATGTATATATAATCACACCGCACCATGTATATATAATCACACTGCACCATGTATATATAATCACACTGCACCATGTATATATAATCACACTGCACCATGTATATATAATCACACTGCCCCATGTATATATAATCACACTGCACCATGTATATATAATCACACCGCACCATGTATATATAATCACACCGCACCATGTATATATAATCACACCGCACCATGTATATATAATCACACTGCATCATGTATATATAATCACACTGCACCATGTATATATAATCACACTGCCCCATGTATATATAATCACACTGCCCCATGTATATATAATCACACTGCACCATGTATATATAATCACACTGCACCATGTATATATAATCACACTGCCCCATGTATATATAATCACACTGCCCCATGTATATATAATCACACTGCTCCATGTATATATAATCACACTGCACCATGTATATATAATCACACTGCACCATGTATATATAATCACACTGCACCATGTATATATAATCACACTGCCCCATGTATATATAATCACACTGCACCATGTATATATAATCACACTGCACCATGTATATATAATCACACTGCACCATGTATATATAATCACACTGCACCATGTATATATAATCACACTGCCCCATGTATATATAATCACACTGCTCCATGTATATATAATCACACTGCACCATGTATATATAATCACACTGCACCATGTATATATAATCACACTGCACCATGTATATATAATCACACTGCCCCATGTATATATAATCACACTGCACCATGTATATATAATCACACTGCACCATGTATATATAATCACACTGCCCCATGTATATATAATCACACTGCACCATGTATATATAATCACACCGCACCATGTATATATAATCACACTGCCCCATGTATATATAATCACACTGCACCATGTATATATAATCACACTGCACCATGTATATATAATCACACTGCACCATGTATATATAATCACACCGCACCATGTATATATAATCACACCGCACCATGTATATATAATCACACCGCACCATGTATATATAATCACACTGCACCATGTATATATAATCACACTGCACCATGTATATATAATCACACTGCACCATGTATATATAATCACACTGCCCCATGTATATATAATCACACTGCCCCATGTATATATAATCACACTGCACCATGTATATATAATCACACTGCACCATGTATATATAATCACACTGCGCCATGTATATATAATCACACTGCACCATGTATATATAATCACACTGCACCATGTATATATAATCACACCGCACCATGTATATATAATCACACCGCACCATGTATATATAATCACACTGCACCATGTATATATAATCACACTGCACCATGTATATATAATCACACTGCACCATGTATATATAATCACACCGCACCATGTATATATAATCACACTGCCCCATGTATATATAATCACACCGCACCATGTATATATAATCACACTGCACCATGTATATATAATCACACCGCACCATGTATATATAATCACACTGCTCCATGTATATATAATCACACCGCCCCATGTATATATAATCACACCGCACCATGTATATATAATCACACTGCACCATGTATATATAATCACACTGCACCATGTATATATAATCACACTGCACCATGTATATATAATCACACTGCACCATGTATATATAATCACACTGCACCATGTATATATAATCACACCGCCCCATGTATATATAATCACACTGCACCATGTATATATAATCACACCGCACCATGTATATATAATCACACTGCCCCATGTATATATAATCACACTGCACCATGTATATATAATCACACTGCACCATGTATATATAATCACACTGCACCATGTATATATAATCACACTGCACCATGTATATATAATCACACTGCACCATGTATATATAATCACACTGCACCATGTATATATAATCACACCGCACCATGTATATATAATCACACTGCACCATGTATATATAATCACACTGCCCCATGTATATATAATCACACTGCACCATGTATATATAATCACACTGCACCATGTATATATAATCACACTGCCCCATGTATATATAATCACACTGCACCATGTATATATAATCACACTGCACCATGTATATATAATCACACTGCTCCATGTATATATAATCACACTGCACCATGTATATATATAATCACACCGCGCCATGTATATATAATCACACTTCTCCATGTATATATAATCACACTGCACCATGTATATATAATCACACTGCACCATGTATATATAATCACACTGCCCCATGTATATATAATCACACTGCACCATGTATATATAATCACACTGCACCATGTATATATAATCACACTGCACCATGTATATATAATCACACCGCACCATGTATATATAATCACACTGCCCCATGTATATATAATCACACTGCACCATGTATATATAATCACACTGCACCATGTATATATAATCACACTGCTCCATGTATATATAATCACACTGCACCATGTATACATAATCACACTGCACCATGTATATATAATCACACCGCACCATGTATATATAATCACACTGCCCCATGTATATATAATCACACTGCACCATGTATATATAATCACACCGCACCATGTATATATAATCACACTGCACCATGTATATATAATCACACCGCACCATGTATATATAATCACACTGCACCATGTATATATAATCACACTGCACCATGTATATATAATCACACTGCACCATGTATATATAATCACACTGCTCCATGTATATATAATCACACTGCACCATGTATATATAATCACACTGCACCATGTATATATAATCACACCGCTCCATGTATATATAATCACACTGCACCATGTATATATAATCACACCGCACCATGTATATATAATCACACCGCACCATGTATATATAATCACACCGCACCATGTATATATAATCACACCGCACCATGTATATATAATCACACCGCACCATGTATATATAATCACACTGCACCATGTATATATAATCACACTGCTCCATGTATATATAATCACACTGCACCATGTATATATAATCACACCGCACCATGTATATATAATCACACTGCACCATGTATATATAATCACACTGCTCCATGTATATATAATCACACTGCACCATGTATATATAATCACACTGCCCCATGTATATATAATCACACTGCACCATGTATATATAATCACACCGCACCATGTATATATAATCACACTGCACCATGTATATATAATCACACCGCACCATGTATATATAATCACACTGCACCATGTATATATAATCACACTGCACCATGTATATATAATCACACTGCACCATGTATATATAATCACACTGCTCCATGTATATATAATCACACTGCACCATGTATATATAATCACACTGCACCATGTATATATAATCACACCGCTCCATGTATATATAATCACACTGCACCATGTATATATAATCACACCGCACCATGTATATATAATCACACCGCACCATGTATATATAATCACACCGCACCATGTATATATAATCACACCGCACCATGTATATATAATCACACCGCACCATGTATATATAATCACACTGCACCATGTATATATAATCACACTGCTCCATGTATATATAATCACACTGCACCATGTATATATAATCACACCGCACCATGTATATATAATCACACTGCACCATGTATATATAATCACACTGCCCCATGTATATATAATCACACTGCACCATGTATATATAATCACACTGCACCATGTATATATAATCACACCGCACCATGTATATATAATCACACTGCACCATGTATATATAATCACACCGCACCATGTATATATAATCACACTGCTCCATGTATATATAATCACACTGCACCATGTATATATAATCACACTGCACCATGTATATATAATCACACCGCACCATGTATATATAATCACACTGCACCATGTATATATAATCACACTGCTCCATGTATATATAATCACACTGCACCATGTATATATAATCACACTGCACCATGTATATATAATCACACTGCTCCATGTATATATAATCACACTGCTCCATGTATATATAATCACACCGCTCCATGTATATATAATCACACCGCTCCATGTATATATAATCACACTGCACCATGTATATATAATCACACTGCACCATGTATATATAATCACACTGCTCCATGTATATATAATCACACTGCACCATGTATATATAATCACACTGCTCCATGTATATATAATCACACCGCTCCATGTATATATAATCACACCGCTCCATGTATATATAATCACACTGCACCATGTATATATAATCACACCGCCCCATGTATATATAATCACACTGCTCCATGTATATATAATCACACTGCACCATGTATATATAATCACACTGCACCATGTATATATAATCACACCGCACCATGTATATATAATCACACTGCACCATGTATATATAATCACACCGCACCATGTATATATAATCACACTGCACCATGTATATATAATCACACTGCACCATGTATATATAATCACACTGCACCATGTATATATAATCACACTGCTCCATGTATATATAATCACACTGCTCCATGTATATATAATCACACTGCTCCATGTATATATAATCACACTGCACCATGTATATATATAATCACACTGCACCATGTATATATAATCACACTGCACCATGTATATATAATCACACTGCACCATGTATATATAATCACACTGCACCATGTATATATAATCACACTGCACCATGTATATATAATCACACTGCACCATGTATATATAATCACACTGCACCATGTATATATAATCACACTGCTCCATGTATATATAATCACACTGCACCATGTATATATAATCACACTGCACCATGTATATATAATCACACTGCCCCATGTATATATAATCACACTGCTCCATGTATATATAATCACACTGCACCATGTATATATAATCACACTGCCCCATGTATATATAATCACACTGCTCCATGTATATATAATCACACTGCACCATGTATATATAATCACACTGCCCCATGTATATATAATCACACTGCTCCATGTATATATAATCACACTGCACCATGTATATATAATCACACTGCCCCATGTATATATAATCACACTGCTCCATGTATATATAATCACACTGCACCATGTATATATAATCACACTGCACCATGTATATATAATCACACTGCCCCATGTATATATAATCACACCGCTCCATGTATATATAATCACACTGCACCATGTATATATAATCACACCGCACCATGTATATATAATCACACTGCACCATGTATATATAATCACACTGCACCATGTATATATAATCACACTGCACCATGTATATATAATCACACTGCACCATGTATATATAATCACACTGCTCCATGTATATATAATCACACTGCTCCATGTATATATAATCACACTGCACCATGTATATATAATCACACTGCACCATGTATATATAATCACACTGCACCATGTATATATAATCACACTGCACCATGTATATATAATCACACCGCACCATGTATATATAATCACACTGCACCATGTATATATAATCACACTGCACCATGTATATATAATCACACTGCTCCATGTATATATAATCACACTGCTCCATGTATATATAATCACACTGCTCCATGTATATATAATCACACTGCACCATGTATATATATAATCACACTGCACCATGTATATATAATCACACTGCCCCATGTATATATAATCACACTGCACCATGTATATATAATCACACCGCACCATGTATATATAATCACACTGCCCCATGTATATATAATCACACTGCACCATGTATATATAATCACACTGCACCATGTATATATAATCACACTGCACCATGTATATATAATCACACTGCACCATGTATATATAATCACACTGCACCATGTATATATAATCACACTGCTCCATGTATATATAATCACACTGCACCATGTATATATAATCACACTGCACCATGTATATATAATCACACTGCCCCATGTATATATAATCACACTGCACCATGTATATATAATCACACTGCACCATGTATATATAATCACACTGCACCATGTATATATAATCACACTGCACCATGTATATATAATCACACCGCACCATGTATATATAATCACACCGCACCATGTATATATAATCACACCGCACCATGTATATATAATCACACTGCCCCATGTATATATAATCACACTGCACCATGTATATATAATCACACTGCACCATGTATATATAATCACACCGCACCATGTATATATAATCACACCGCACCATGTATATATAATCACACTGCACCATGTATATATAATCACACTGCTCCATGTATATATAATCACACTGCACCATGTATATATAATCACACTGCACCATGTATATATAATCACACTGCACCATGTATATATAATCACACTGCACCATGTATATATAATCACACTGCACCATGTATATATAATCACACCGCACCATGTATATATAATCACACTGCACCATGTATATATAATCACACTGCACCATGTATATATAATCACACTGCTCCATGTATATATAATCACACTGCTCCATGTATATATAATCACACTGCTCCATGTATATATAATCACACTGCACCATGTATATATATAATCACACTGCACCATGTATATATAATCACACTGCCCCATGTATATATAATCACACTGCACCATGTATATATAATCACACCGCACCATGTATATATAATCACACTGCCCCATGTATATATAATCACACTGCACCATGTATATATAATCACACTGCACCATGTATATATAATCACACTGCACCATGTATATATAATCACACTGCACCATGTATATATAATCACACTGCACCATGTATATATAATCACACTGCTCCATGTATATATAATCACACTGCACCATGTATATATAATCACACTGCACCATGTATATATAATCACACTGCCCCATGTATATATAATCACACTGCACCATGTATATATAATCACACTGCACCATGTATATATAATCACACTGCACCATGTATATATAATCACACTGCACCATGTATATATAATCACACTGCACCATGTATATATAATCACACTGCACCATGTATATATAATCACACTGCACCATGTATATATAATCACACTGCACCATGTATATATAATCATACTGCACCATGTATATATAATCACACTGCACCATGTATATATAATCACACTGCACCATGTATATATAATCACACTGCACCATGTATATATAATCACACCGCACCATGTATATATAATCACACTGCTCCATGTATATATAATCACACTGCACCATGTATATATAATCACACTGCCCCATGTATATATAATCACACCGCACCATGTATATATAATCACACTGCACCATGTATATATAATCACACTGCACCATGTATATATAATCACACTGCTCCATGTATATATAATCACACCGCTCCATGTATATATAATCACACTGCACCATGTATATATAATCACACTGCACCATGTATATATAATCACACCGCCCCATGTATATATAATCACACTGCTCCATGTATATATAATCACACTGCACCATGTATATATAATCACACTGCACCATGTATATATAATCACACCGCACCATGTATATATAATCACACTGCACCATGTATATATAATCACACCGCTCCATGTATATATAATCACACTGCACCATGTATATATAATCACACTGCCCCATGTATATATAATCACACTGCACCATGTATATATAATCACACTGCCCCATGTATATATAATCACACCGCTCCATGTATATATAATCACACTGCACCATGTATATATAATCACACTGCACCATGTATATATAATCACACCGCTCCATGTATATATAATCACACTGCCCCATGTATATATAATCACACTGCTCCATGTATATATAATCACACTGCTCCATGTATATATAATCACACTGCACCATGTATATATAATCACACTGGTTGTCAGTACAGGGGGCGGGGCTGTGACAACCTCTCACACATGATATACAGGCTGGTTGTCAGTAGTAATAGATGAATAGCTGTGACTGTATATAAGATGTGTGGATCTCATGTCTGATCACATGTAATTATATTATATATCAGTGATGTCAGTAACAGGGGGCGGGGCTGTGACAACCTCTCACACATGATATACAGGCTGGTTGTCAGTAGTAATAGATGAATAGCTGTTACTGTATATAAGGTGTGTGGATCTCATGTCTGATCACAATGTAATTATATTATATATCAGTGATGTCAGTAACAGGGGGCGGGGCTGTGACAACCTCTCACACATGACATACAGGCTGGTTGTCAGTAGTAATAGATGAATAGCTGTTACTGTATATAAGATGTGTGGATCTCATGTCTGATCACAGTGTAATTATATTATATATCAGTGATGTCAGTAACAGGGGGCGGGGCTGTGACAACCTCTCACACATGATATACAGGCTGGTTGTCAGTAGTAATAGATGAATAGCTGTTACTGTATATAAGATGTGTGGATCTCATGTCTGATCACATGTAATTATATTATATATCAGTGATGTCAGTAACAGGGGGCGGGGCTGTGACAACCTCTCACACATGATATACAGGCTGGTTGTCAGTAGTGATAGATGAATAGCTGTTACTGTATATAAGATGTGTGGATCTCATGTCTGATCACATGTAATTATATTATATATCAGTGATGTCAGTAACAGGGGGCGGGGCTGTGACAACCTCTCACATGATATACAGGCTGGTTGTCAGTAGTAATAGATGAATAGCTGTGACTGTATATAAGATGTGTGGATCTCATGTCTGATCACAGTGTAATTATATTATATATCAGTGATATCAGTAACATGGGGCGGGGCTGTGACAACCTCTCACACATGATATACAGGCTGGTTGTCAGTAGTAATAGATGAATAGCTGTTACTGTATATAAGATGTGTGGATCTCATGTCTGATCACATGTAATTATATTATATATCAGTGATGTCAGTAACAGGGGGCGGGGCTGTGACAACCTCTCACACATGATATACAGGCTGGTTGTCAGTAGTAATAGATGAATAGCTGTGACTGTATATAAGATGTGTGGATCTCATGTCTGATCACAATGTAATTATATTATATATCAGTGATGTCATCAGTAACAGGGGGCGGGGCTGTGACAACCTCTCACACATGATATACAGGCTGGTTGTCAGTAGTAATAGATGAATAGCTGTGACTGTATATAAGATGTGTGGATCTCATGTCTGATCACATGTAATTATATTATATATCAGTGATGTCAGTAACAGGGGGCGGGGCTGTGACAACCTCTCACACATGATATACAGGCTGGTTGTCAGTAGTGATAGATGAATAGCTGTTACTGTATATAAGATGTGTGGATCTCATGTCTGATCACATGTAATTATATTATATATCAGTGATGTCAGTAACAGGGGGCGGGGCTGTGACAACCTCTCACACATGATATACAGGCTGGTTGTCAGTAGTAATAGATGAATAGCTGTGACTGTATATAAGATGTGTGGATCTCATGTGTGATCACAGTGTAATTATATTATATATCAGTGATGTCAGTAACAGGGGGCGGGGCTGTGACAACCTCTCACACATGGTATACAGGCTGGTTGTCAGGAGTAATAGATGAATAGCTGTTACTGTATATAAGATGTGTGGATCTCATGTCTGATCACAATGTAATTATATTATATATCAGTGATGTCAGTAACAGGGGGCGGGGCTGTGACAACCTCTCACACATCATATACAGGCTGGTTGTCAGTAGTAATAGATGAATAGCTGTGACTGTATATATGATGTGTGGATCTCATGTCTGATCACAGTGTAATTATATTATATATCAGAGATGTCAGTACAGGGGGCGGGGCTGTGACAACCTCTCACACATGATATACAGGCTGGTTGTCAGTAGTGATAGATGAATAGCTGTTACTGTATATAAGATGTGTGGATCTCATGTCTGATCAGAGTGTAATTATATTATATATCAGATGTCAGTAACAGGGGGCGGAGCTGTGACAACCTCTCACACATGGTATACAGGCTGGTTGTCAGTAGTAATAGATGAATAGCTGTGACTGTATATAAGATGTGTGGATCTCATGTCTGATCACAGTGTAATTATATTATATATCAGTGATGTCAGTAACAGGGGGCGGAGCTGTGACAACCTCTCACACATGATATACAGGCTGGTTGTCAGTAGTAATAGATGAATAGCTGTTACTGTATATAAGGTGTGTGGATCTCATGTCTGATCACAGTGTAATTATATTATATATCAGTGATGTCAGTAACAGGGGGCGGGGCTGTGACAACCTCTCACACATGATATACAGGCGGGTTGTCAGTAGTAATAGATGAATAGCTGTTACTGTATATAAGATGTGTGGATCTCATGTCTGATCACATGTAATTATATTATATATCAGTGATGTCAGTAACAGGGGGCGGGGCTGTGACAACCTCTCACACATGATATACAGGCTGGTTGTCAGTAGTAATAGATGAATAGCTGTGACTGTATATAAGATGTGTGGATCTCATGTCTGATCACAGTGTAATTATATTATATATCAGTGATGTCAGTAACAGGGGGCGGAGCTGTGACAACCTCTCACACATGGTATACAGGCTGGTTGTCAGTAGTGATAGATGAATAGCTGTGACTGTATATAAGATGTGTGTATGGCGGCTGCAGAGGTGACACTGGGGTCATTATATGATTTTATGTGGAGTAGTCCTGTAATTTGTGTGTCACTGCAATCACTGCCCCCGGTGTGTGTCCTGTGTATGTGCGGGCTGGATGTGTCTCGTTGACATGGTCTTCTCTTTTCTTCTAGTGCTCCCAGGAGGTTGGAGAATTCTGGACGTTTAGCTGGACAAGCCTCCACTCCACAGACATTTCGACAAACTCCTACAAGCACTGAAAGCACAAAAGAAGTTAAAAGCCATGTCTCCCCGTCCCACCAAGCATCTGACGTGTCCAGGAGGACCCTGCAAGTGGAAAGCAAAGGTCACCGTGCAGGAAGATCACCCTCAGCATCTCCAGATAGAGGCACCACCCCAACCTCACCCTACTCAGTGCCGCAGATCGCTCCTCTCCCCAGCAGCACGCTCTGCCCTATATGCAACACCACAGACCTCACCTCCTCTCCAAACCAGCCAAACTTTAACACGTGCACCCAGTGTCGTAACGAGGTGTGCAACCAGTGCGGCTTCAACCCCAACCCTCATCTGACAGAGGTAACAAGGCACATTCATTACGTACGCAGCGCGTCTCAGCTGTGCGACAATACCATGTACTCCCTGTCACTGTCCAGCTCTGCTACATCTGCGGCCCCTCATTTACAGCCAGAGCGCCAGCACTAACAGGAGAAATCTCCGGCAGAACGCGTTGTAACTGTAAATCCTTCACTTATCCTGTTCTCATCCTCTGTTAGTGCAGATCTTACACTCCAGTCACCTCCAGAGCTGCAGACAATGGTTTGCTGTTACAACTTGTTCTATACTTGACTTATAAGACATGATGTAACTGAAGTGCAAGATAAATGATGCAAAGTATTAATATAGTTACTGAACATTATTTGCGGATTGAACCGTCTCGTTTCCGGTTCATGACTATTTAGATCTCTAAATGCAGAGGTGACCGGTGAAGTCTCGCCCCGCTGACCCCGCTATGTGATAGATACAGGTGTGAAGTCCTCTCCAAAGTGAAGGTTCTGTAGGGAGATCTGAGATATGGTCACCATAATGAACCTGAGACCGGGCCAAAGTTTAAAGGGCTCGTCTGGTTTAGGCTTCGTTCACATCTGCGTCAGGGCTCCGTTCATGGGTTCCGTCTGAGCTTTCCGTCAGAGGAACCCATGAATGGTACCCTGATCCGTTTGCAACACCATTGATTTCTGACAGAATCAATAGTGTAGTCGACTACGGAGTCCCAACACAGATGTGAACGAAGCCTCCTACACCCCATTACTGGATTGTGAGTACATAGAAGGGAGGGGTCTCCTGTTCAGGACCCTGTCTCTGGAGGAACCGACATGTCCCCAAATACACAGACCGCACATAGATTCTAATGGTCACCATGTAATGCTACTACCTTATGTGGGGCAGTCGGTGGTCAGTATGGTGGTCTGTGGGGCAGTCAGTGGTCAGTATGGTGGTATGTGGGGCAGTCAGTGGTCGGTGTGGTGGTATGTGGGGCAGTCAGTGGTCAGTATGGTGGTATGTGGGGCAGTCAGTGGTCAGTATGGTGGTATGTGGGGCAGTCAGTGGTCAGTATGGTGGTATGTGGGGCAGTCAGTGGTCAGTGTGGTGGTATGTGGGGCAGTCAGTGGTCAGTTTGGTGGTATGTGGGGCAGTTAGTAGTCAGTGTGGTGGTATGTGGGGCAGTCGGTGGTCAGTATGTGGGGCAGTCAGTGGTCAGTATGGTGGTATGTGGGGCAGTCAGTGGTCAGTGTGGTGGTATGTGGGGCAGTCAGTGGTCAGTGTGGTGGTATGTGGGGCAGTCAGTGGTCAGTATGGTGGTATGTGGGGCAGTCAGTGGTCAGTGTGGTGGTATGTGGGGCAGTCAGTGGTCAGTATAGTGGTATGTGGGGCAGTTAGTAGTCAGTGTGGTGGTATGTGGGACAGTCAGTGGTCAGTGTGGTGGTATGTGGGACAGTCGGTGATCAGTGTGGTGGTATGTGGGGCAGTCTGGTCAGTATGGTGGTATGTTAGGCAGTCAGTGGTCAGTATGGTGGTATGTGGGGCAGTCAGTGGTCAGTGTGGTGGTATGTGGAGCAGTCAGTGGTCAGTATGTTGGTATATACGGCCGTTAGTGGTTAGTATGGTGGTAGGTTGGGCAGTCAGTGGTCAGTATGGTGGTTTGTGGGGCAGTCAGTGGTCGGTGTGGTGGTATGTGGGGCAGTCAGTGGTCGGTGTGGTGGTATGTACGGCACTCAGTGGTCAGTGTGGTGGTATGTGGGGCAGTCGGTGGTCAGTATGGTGGTATGTACGGCAGTCAGTGGTCGGTGTGGTGGTATGTGGGACAGTCAGTGGTCAGTGTGGTGGTATGTAGGGCAGTCAGTGGTCAGTTTGGTGGTATGTACGGCAGTCAGTGGTCGGTGTGGTGGTATGTGGGGCAGTCAGTGATGGTATGTGGGGCAGTCAGTGGTCAGTATGGTGGTATGTGGGGCAGTCAGTGATGGTATGTGGGGCAGTCAGTGGTCAGTATGGTTGTATGTACAGCAGTCATGGTATGTGGGGAGTCGGTGGTCAGTATGGTTCTATGTGGGGCAGTTAGTAGTCAGTATGGTGGTATGTACAGCAATCAGTGGTCAGTGTGGTGGTATGTGGGGCAGTCAGTGGTCAGTATTGTGGTATATACGCCTGTTAGTGGTCAGTATTGTGGTAGGTTGGGCAGTCAGTGGTCAGTATGGTGGTATGTACGGCAGTTAGTGGTCGGTGTGGTGGTATGTGGGGCAGTCAGTGGTCAGTATGGTGATATGTACGGCAGTCAGTGGTCGGTGTGGTGGTATGTACGGCAGTTAGTGGTCAGTGTGGTGGTATGTGGGACAGTCAGTGGTCAGTGTGGTGGTATGTGGGGCAGTCAGTGGTCGGTGTGGTGATATGTGGGTCAGTATGGTGGTATATGGGGTAGTCAGTGGTCAGTATGGGGGTATGTATGGCATTCAGTGGTCAGTGTGGTAGTATGCGGGGCCGTCAGTGGTCAGTATGGTGGTATGTGGGGCAGTCCATGGTCAGTATGGTGGTATGTGGGTCAGTCAGTGGTCAGTATAGTGGTATGTGTGGCAGTCAGTGGTCAGTATGGTGGTATGTATGGCATTCAGTGGTCAGTGTGGTGGTTTGCGGGGCAGTCAGTGGTCAGTATGGTGGTATGTGGGGCAGTCGATTGTCAGTATGGTGGTATGTGGGGCAGTCAGTGGTCAGTATGGTGGTATGTTTGGCAGTCAGTGGTCAGTATGGTGGTATGTACGGCAGTCAGTGGTCAGTGTGGTGGTATGTGGGACAGTCAGTGGACAGTGGTCAGTGTGGTAGTATGTGGGACAGTCAGTGGTCAGTGTGGTGGTATGTGGGGCAGTCAGTGGTCAGTATGGTGGTATGTGGGGCAGTCAGTGGTCAGTATGGTGGTATGTACGGTGGTCGGTGTGGTGGTACGTACAGCAGTATGTGGTCAGTGTGGTGGTATGTGGGGCAGTCAGTGTGGTGTTATGTGGGGCAGTTGGTGGTCAGTGTGGTGGTTTGTACAGCAGTCAGTGGTCAGTGTTGTAGTATGTATGGCAGTCAGTGATTAGTGTGGTGGTATATGGGCAGTCAGTGTGGTGGTATGTGGGGCAGTCTGTGGTCATTGTGGTGGTACGTGGGGCAGTCGGTGGTCAGTATGGTGTTATGTGGGGCAGTCAGTGTTTGATGTGGTGGTATGTGGGACAGTCAGTGGTCTGTATGGTGGTATATGCTGCAGTCGGTGGTCAGTATGGTGGTATGTGGGGCAGTCAGTGGTCAGTATTTGTGGTATGTATGGCATTCAGTGGTCAGTGTGGTAGTATGCGGGGCAGTCAGTGGTCAGTATGGTGGTATGTGGGGCAGTCGATGGTCAGTATGGTGGTATGTGGGGCAGTCAGTGGTCAGTATAGTGGTATGTGTGGCAGTCAGTGGTCAGTATGGTGGTATGTATGGCATTCAGTGGTCAGTGTGGTGGTTTGCGGGGCAGTCAGTGGTCAGTATGGTGGTATGTGGGGCAGTCGATTGTCAGTATGGTGGTATGTGGGGCAGTCAGTGGTCAGTATGGTGGTATGTTTGGCAGTCAGTGGTCAGTATGGTGGTATGTACGGCAGTCAGTGGTCGGTGTGGTGGTATGTACAGCAGTTAGTGGTAAGTGTTGTGGTATGTACGGCAGTCAGTGGTCAGTCTGATGGTATGTGGGGCAGTCAGTGGTCTGTATGGTTGTATGTACAGCAGTCAGTGGTGGTATTTGGGGAGTCGGTGGTCAGTATGGTGGTATGTGGGGCAGTCAGTGTGGTGGTATGTGGGGTAGTCAGTGGTCAGTTTGGTGGTATGTACGGCAATTAGTGGTCAGTATGGTGGTTTGTGGGGCAGTCAGTGGTCGGTGTTGTGGTATGTGGGGCAGTCAGTGGTCGGTGTGGTGGTATGTGGGGCAGTTAGTGGTCAGTATGGTGGTATTTACGGCAGTCAGTGGTCGGTGTTGTTGTATGTACGGCAGTCAGTGGTCAGTGTGGTGGTATGTGGGGCAGTCGGTGGTCAGTATGGTTGAATGTGGGGCAGTCAGTTGACAGCGATGGTATGTGGGGCAGTCAGTGTGGTGGTATGTGGGGCAGTCAGTGTGGTGGTATGTGGGGCAGTCAGTGGTCGGTGTGGTGGTATGTGGGGCAGTTTTTGGTCAGTATGGTGGTATGTACGGCAGTCAGTGGTCGGTGTTGTTGTATGTACGGCAGTCAGTGGTCAGTGTGGTGGTATGTGGGGCAGTCGGTGGTCAGTATGGTTGAATGTGGGGCAGTCAGTTGACAGCGATGGTATGTGGGGCAGTCAGTGTGGTGGTATTTGGGGCAGTCAGTGGTGGTATGTGGGGCAGTCAGTGGTCAGTATGGTCATATGTACGGCAGTCAGTGATCAGTGTGGAGGTATGTTGGGCAGTCAGTGTGGTGGTATGTGGGGCAGTTTGTGGTCAGTATGGTGGTATATGGGGCAGTCGGTGGTCAGTATGGTTGTATGTGGGGCAGTCGGTGGTCAGTATGGTTGAATGTGGGGCAGTCAGTTGACAGCGATGGTATGTGGGGCAGTCAGTGTGGTGGTATGTGGGGCAGTCAGTGTGGTGGTATGTGGGGCAGTCAGTGTGGTGGTATGTGGGGCAGTCAGTGGTCAGTGTGGTGGTATGTGCGGCAGTCAGTGATCAGTGTGGTGGTATGTTGGGCAGTCAGTGTGGTGGTATGTGGGGCAGTTTGTGGTCAGTATGGTGGTATGTGGGGCAGTCGGTGGTCAGTTTGGTGGTATGTGGGGCAGTCAGTGGTCAGTATGTTGGTATGTGGGGCAGTCAGTGGTCAGTGTGGTGGTATGTGGGGCAGTCAGTGGTCAGTGTGATGGTATGTGGGGCAGTCAGTGGTCAGTGTGGTGTTATGTGGGGCAGTCAGTGGTCAGTATGTTGGTATGTGGGGCAGTCAGTGGTCAGTGTGGTGGAACGTGGGGAAGTCAGTGGTCTGTGGTGATATTTGGGGCAGTCCGTGGTCAGTATGGTGGTATGTGGGGCAGTCAGTGGTCAGTATGGTGGTATGTGGGGCAGTCAGTGGTGGTATGTGGGGCAATCGGTGGTCAGCATGGTGGTATGTGGGGCAGTCAGTGGTCAGTATGGTGGTATGTACAGCAGTCAGTGGTCAGTATGGTGGCATGTGGGGCAGTCAGTGGTCAGTATGGTGGTATGTACGGCAGTCAGTGGTCAGTATGGTGGCATGTGGGGCAGTCAGTGGTCAGTATGGTGGTATGTGGGGCAGTCGGTGGGGGTATATGGGGCAGTCAGTGGTCATTATGTTGGTATGTTGAGCAGTCAGTGGTCAGTGTGGTGGTCAATAATATTTTAAATTCTGGATTGCTCTCGGTGTCTGGGCATGGCCTGGAGGCTGTAGAGTCTCGGGACGTGCGTGATACTCTCCCCCGCGCTGACACAGGGCCCTCTTCCTGGCAGCAAACTTGTGGTTCAGTATTCCTCCATGCTGACGCTTAGTTCCGTATTATCAGGAGGTAGTGCAGTGTATTGGACGTTTTGTGGTGAAGCTTCCGTCAGTGAGGAGATTAGCGCAATGTTTCCTGGTCACCCCCCACACAGTAGGGCGCAGAGTTTGTGGTGACGAAACGGTGATGATATTGTCTGTGCAGTGATTGTATTCAGCTCGTCCTTCCCTGACCTGTGTCCTCAGTAGTTTTGTTACCTGTGCTTCTCTCACTCTACACTCTGACCAACCTTTATCAGGAGGGGGCCCATAATGAGCCAGTGTAGAGGGGCGAGAGCCGCCAGGGGACGTGTGAACCTTGAAGGATCTCTTAGACCTGTGTGGTGCAGGTCCATTGTACAGTGGGACTTCTCCGCCGCTCTGAAACATTATCTCCAGCCTCATCCCCGCAGAGAAGCACTTAATGTGGACCCGCTACTGGCAACTCGGGGGCCATGTCCAAGATGTCTACAAATCATAGCAACAACGTCCAACCACCTGACCATTACATAAATATGATTGACAACCAAAGACTGTCGATGCAAGGAGGAGAGCGGATGAGCAGCGTGATGAACGTAAGCATGGGGTTATGGTAACACATGCCGAATAACTGGTGGATTCTGCGTCGTGGAGACTTAGGACAAATCCGAACATCGCCCCACAGCAACCAATCAGAATATCGCCCCACATCAACCAATCAGAACATCGCCCCACAGCAACCAATCAGAACATCGCCCCACAGCAACCAATCAGAACATCGCCCCACAGCAACAAATCAGAACATCGCCCCACAGCAACCAATCCAAACATCGCCCCACAGCAACCAATCAGAATATCGCCCCACATCAACTAATCAGAACATCGCCCCACAGCAACCAATCAGAACATCGCCCCACAGCAACCAATCAGAGCATCGCCCCACAGCAACAAATCAGAATATCGCCCCACAGCAACCAATCAGAACATCGCCCCACAGCAACCAATCAGAATATCGCCCCACAGCAACCAATTAGAACATCGCCCCACAGCAACCAATCAGAACATCGCCCCACAGCAACCAATCAGAACATCGCCCCACAGCAACCAATCAGAACATCGCCCCACAGCAACCAATCAGAATATCGCCCCACAGCAACCAATCAGAATATCGCCCCACAGCAACCAATCAAAGCTTTGCTTTAATTTTAAATTTTAAAGAAATAAAGCTTTATTCTGGCCATTGCGGCCTTGTCTTCTCTGAGTTACATTTTATATCATTCTGTCAAGGGGCGGCCATATTGGATGTTACCCAACTTTCCTCACGACGCATATAACTGTTAGACAGCTGCATAGAAGTGGATGGGACTTCAGGAGTCAACAGCTTCTAGATATCTGACCAACATTGCTAATAGTCTTCTCCGGGAAGGTGGAGAACTGCCATTCATATGTCACGGTGTCCAGACCTCGGCCGGAGGCTCATTGATGGACAGAGCTGTTTCTGTCTTTTGAAGCTCATTAGTAATGGCTAGAGATCTGTGTGAGATTAGCTCCTACCCCAGAAGACTTCTACTGTGCGACACTGACATACAGCCAAAGAAGTGGCACCTGAGCGTTGTCTCCATGTGTCCTCCCACAACCATCACCTGAAGTCTTCCCCCCGTGGACCTCTCGCGACCATTGCCTGAAGTCTTCCCTCCGTGGACTTCCCGCAACTATCGCCTGAAGTCTTCCCCCCGTGGACTTCTCGCGACCATTGCCTGAAGTCTTCCCCCTGTGGACTTCCCGCGACTATCGCCTGAAGTCTTCCCCCCGTGGACCTCTCGCGACCATTGCCTGAAGTCTTCCCCCTGTGGACTTCCCGCGACTATTGCCTGAAGTCTTCCCCCCGTGGACCTCCCGCGACCATCGCCTGAAGTCTTCCCCACGTGGACCTCCCGCGACCATCGCCTTAAGTCTTCCCCCCGTGGAGAGTCATTTAGACACCGACACCCAACCCTGAGCGTTCTATAGAAGTACCTATCCGGAACAACATCCGCAGAGCCTGATTACAATGTGTGGTGGCCTCCAGACCTTCTGAAGAATTAACCCTTTACTGTCATTGCTGGTCAGTGGGGGCTGTCACCCATATGGTAATATTAGTATCCAGATACAAGAAAGTGGGCTGTGACGTGGGGACACGTGGACGATGCCTTGACTGTTCATAGTATGGCGCCCACACTGGTCGTGTCCGCTGATTCCTGACACTCCTCACATCACTCCACACACGACAGTCGTCTATCATTTTACCTGGGAGCCCCTGACTGTTCCTGTATTCTGCGGGGGGGGGGGGGGGGCATTCATATGCTGTACGTCACATCTGGACCATCTCTCTCCAGCATCACTAGCCACCATGCAGGAATCCACCCGCCCGGCTCCCAACTTCCATATTGGACATGGCTCTATATGGTGATAACCTGGAACTTATTCTACATTTTTATTTCTGTGTCGTTCACACTCAATATCTTTGTGTTTTTTTGCCTCCTGATCTTTGGGTAATGTAGCTGGACAGATGCCAATCTGCCAAGCCAAAGAGCGATGACCCCCATCTCCTGCTGACTGCATGTCCCATGGACTTGTGTATGAAGAACTTTTCTGCTTTCATGAATTAATATCTTTGTGTTCAGAATCAAGAATCTCCATAAACAACAAACGTCCTTACAATTCCCCAGAGTGAGAGAACAATCCAGAATGAATATAGAAATAATCGAGGAAGGAGGGGAATCCGGAGCTAAGAATCTGGACCTGGATCCTGGAGTTATTGGATGAGGTGCAGGAAATCAACAAACACAACAACTGTCCATGTGACAGACCTTGGGGCTTAATACTGCGCTCCACTGACTGGTCCTCCAGTAAGGAAATTTTACTCTAGGGTCCATAGGAGTTTACAATTCATAAGGAATAAAAGGAGATACACGAGGTGGGGCAGGGGGGGGGCGGGGGGAGAGTAAGGGTCCTGATGATAGGAGCTTACAATCTATAAAAGGAGATACAAAAGGTGTCGGAGGAGTCATGACCATAGGAGCTTACAATCTGTAGTTTTTGAGGTTAAATAACAGAAAACCTCTCTATGTGGAATGAATTAAACCCCAGAGGACTGTACACCAAGCATCCAATCATGCACATCCAGTTTATCTTGAATACAATAAAATGGTGCTAAGCCTTGTGTCCAATCATCTATAGGAGACAGAGTGAAGTAAGTTGAGGAAAGTTTCGTGTTGATCCATTTGCTGGTACTGGGGATCGGCGGCCTTTTGGATGGTTAGTAGATGACAGCTGTTTGTTATGTGATGGCTTCTTTGTCATGTAATGGAGCTTTATTGTCGATAGCAGCGAGTGGCAGATTGCCGGCCGGTAATAAGAACAATTTTCTTTGTCTGGTAACGTGCGGCAACATTGTGCTGCACACGTTCAGTAGATTCACAGGATAAATGGCCGAGGAAAGTGTCCTGTACAGATAAGAAACAATGACCTATTCACTCAAGGGGGCCCCAGGCCCTCCTATTCATGGGCTGAGATCCCACTGTGTGTCACTTACCTGCCAGTCTAATCAGTCAAATCCGTCCCAATAATAATTACTGATGATTAAGGCCTGGGTATAGGGGAGAAGCCCTGGGTATAGAGGAGAAGCCCTGGTTATAGTGGAGAAGCCCTGGTTATAGAGGAGAAACCCTGGGTCAAGAGGAGAAGTCCTGGGTATAGAGGAGAAGCCCTGAGTATAGAGGAGAAGCCCTGGGTATAGAGGAGAAACCCTGGTTATAGAAGAGAAACCCTGAGTATAGAGGAGAAGCCCTGGGTATAGAGGAGAAATCCTGGGTATAGGGGAGAAGCCCTGGGTATAGAGGAGAAGCCCTGGGTATAGGGGAGAAGCTCTGGGTATAGGGGAGAAGCCCTGGGTATAGGGGAGAAGCCCTGGGTTTAGGGGAGAAGCCCTGGGTATAGAGGAGAAGCCCTGGGAATAGGGGAGGAGCCCTGGTTATAGGGGAGAAGCCCTGAGTATAGAGAAGCCCTTTTTATAGAGGAGAAGCCCTGAGTATAGAGGAGAAACCCTGGGTATAGAGGAGAACCCCTGGGTATAGGGGAGAAGACCTGGGTATAGGGGAGAAGCCCTGGGGATAGGGGAGAAGCCCTGGGTTTAGGGAAGAAGCCCTGGGTATAGGGGAGAAGCCCTGGGTTTAGGGGAGAAGCCCTGGGTATAGAGGAGAAGCCCTGGGTATAGGGGAGAAGCCCTGGGTATAGTGGAGAAACCCTGGATATAGAGGATAAACCCAGGATATAGAGGAGAAACCCTGGTTATAGGAGAGAAGCCTTGGGTATAGGGTAGATGCCCTGGGTATAGGGGAGAAGCCCTGGGTATAGAGGAGAAGCCCTGGGTATAGTGGAGGAGCCCTGGGTATAGGGGAGAAGTCCTGGGTATAGGGTAGAAGCCCTAGGTTTAGAGGAGAAGCCCTGAGTATAGAGGAGTAGTCCTGGGTATAGAGAAGTTCTGGGTATAGAGAAGCCCTGGGTATAGAGGAAAAACCCACGATATAGGAGAGAAGCCTTGGGTATAGGGTAGATACCCTGGGTATAGGGGAGAAGCCCTGGGTATAGAGGAGAAGCCCTGGGTATAGTGGAGGAGCACTGGGTATAGGGGAGGAGTCCTGGGTATAGGGGAGAAGCCCTAGGTTTAGAGGAGAAGCCCTGGGTATAGAGGAGTAGTCCTGGGTATAGAGAAGTTCTGGGTATAGAGAAGCCCTGGGTATAGGGGATGAACCCTGGGTATAGGAAGAAAACCTGGGTATAGAGGTATAGGGGAGAAGCCCTGGGTATAGAGGAGAAGCCCGGGGCATAGGGGAGATGCCCTGAGTAGAGGGGAGAAGCCCTGTGTATAGAGGAGAAGCCCTGGGTATAGAGGAGAAGCCCTGGGTATAGGGGAGAAACCCTGGGTATAGGGGAGAAGCCCTGGGTATAGAGGAGAAGCCCTGGGTATAGGGGAGGAGCCCTGGTTATAGGGGAGAAGCCCTGGGTATAGAGAAGCCCTGGTTATAGTTATAGAGGAGAAGCCCTGAGTATAGAGGAGAAACCCTGGGTATAGAGGAGAAACCCTGGGTATAGGGGAGAAGACCTGGGTATAGGGGAGAAGCCCTGAGTATAGGGGAGAAGCTCTGGGTATAGGGGAGAAGCCCTGGGTTTAGGGGAGAAACCCTGGGTATAGAGGAGAAGCCCTGGGTATAGTGGAGAAGCCCTGGATATAAAGGATAAACCCAGGATATAGAGGAGAAACCCTGGTTATAGTTGAGAAGCCTTGGGTATAGGGTAGATGCCCTGGGTATAGGGGAGAAGCCCTGGGTATAGAGGAGAAGCCCTGGGTATAGTGGAGGAGCCCTGGGTATAGGGGAGAAGTCCTGGGTATAGTGTAGAAGCCCTGGGTTTAGAGAAGAAGCCCTGGGTATAGAGGAGTAGTCCTGGGTATAGAGAAGTTCTGGGTATAGAGAAGCCCTGGGTATAGGGGATGAGCCCTGGGTATAGGGGAAACCCCTGATTATAGGCTAGAAGCCCTGGGTATAGGGAGAAGCCCTGGTTATAGGGGAGAAGCCCTGGTTATAGAGGAGAAGCCCTGGGTATAGAGGAGAAGCTCTGGTTATAGAGAAGCCCTGAGTATAGAGGAGAAGCACTGGGTATAGAGGAGAAACCTTGGGTATAGCGGAGAAGCCCTGAGTATAGGGGAGAAGCCCTGGGTATAGAGGAGATGCCTTTGGTATAGAGGAGAAGCCCAGGGTATAGGGGAGAAGCCCTGGGTATAGAGGAGATGCCCTTGGTATAGAGGAGAAGCCCTGGGCATAGGGGAGAAGCCCTGGGTATAGAGGAGAAGCCCGGGGCATAGGGGAGATGCCCTGAGTAGAGGGGAGAAGCCCTGTGTATAGAGGAGAAGCCCTGGGTATAGAGGAGAAGCCCTAGTTATAGAGGATAAGCCCTGGGTATAGGGGTGAAGCCCTGGTTATAGGGTAAAAGCTCTAGGTATAGAGGAGAAGCCATGGGTATAGAGAAGTCCTGGGTATAGAGAAGTTCTGAGCATAGTGGAGAAGCCCTGGTTATAGGGGAGAAGCCCTGGGTATAGATGAGAAGCCCTGGATATAGAGGAGAAACCCAGGATATAGAGGAGAAACCCTGGTTATAGAGAAGCCTCGGGTATAGGGAAGAAGCCCTGGTTATAGGGGAGAAGCCCTGGTTATAGGGGAGAAACCTAGGATATAGAAGAGAACCCCAGAATATAGAGGAGAAGCCCTGGGTATAGATGAGAAGCCCTGGTTATAGAAGAGAAGCCCTGGTTATAGAGTAGAAGCCCTGGGTATGGAGGAAAAACCCTGGATATAGGAGAGAAGCCCTGGGTATAGGGGAGATGCCCTGGGTATAGGGGAGAAGCCCTGGGTATAGAGGAGAAGCCCTGGTTTTAGTTGAGGAGCCCTGGGTATAGGGAAGAAGCCCTGGTTATAGAGGAGAAGTTCTGGGTATTGGGGAGAAGCCCTGGTTATAGAGAAGCCCTTGGTATAGGGGAGAAGCACTGGGTATAGAGGAGCCCTGGATATAGAGGAGAATCCCAGGATATAGAGGAGAAACCCTGACTATAGAGGAGAAGCCCTGGGTATAGGAGAGAAGCTGTGGTTATAGGGGAGAAGCCCTGGGTATAGAGGAGAAACCTAGGATATAGAGGAGAAGCCCTGGGTATAGTGGAGAAGCGTATAGTGGAGAAGCCCTGGTTTTACAGGAGAAGCCTGGGTATAGGGGAGAAGCCCTGGGTGTAGAGGAGAAGCCCTGGATATAGAGGAGAATCCCAGGATATAGAGGAGAACCCCGGGATATAGAGGAGAAGCCCTGTGTATAGAGGAGAAGCCCTGGTTATAAAGGAGAAGCCCTGAGTATAAGGGAGAAGCACTGGGTATAGGGGAGAAGCTCTGGTTAAAGGGAAGAAGCCCTGGGTAAAGTTTAGAAGCGTATAGTGGAGAAGCCCTGGTTTTAGGGGAGAAGCCCTGGGTATAGTGGAGGAGCCCTGGGTATAGGGGAGAAGCGCTATGTATAGAGGAGAAGCCCTGGGTATAGTGGAGAAGGCCTGGGTATAGGGGAGAAGCCCTGGGTATAGAGGAGAAGCCCTGGGTATAGGGGAGAATCCCTGGGTATAGATGAGAAGTCCTTGGTATAGGGGAGAAACCCTGGGTATAGATGAGAAGTCCTTGGTATAGGGGAGAAGCCCTGGGTATAGGAGAGAAGCCCTGGGTATAGAGGAGAAGCCCTTGGTATAGGGGAGAAGCCCTGAGTACATTGGAAAAGCCCTGGGTATAGTGGAGAAACCCTGGGTATAGTGGAGAAGCCCTGGGTATAGGGGAGAATCCGTGGGTATAGAGGAGAAGCCCTGGGTATAGGGAAGAAGCCCTGGGTATAGAGGAGAAGCCCTGGGCATAGGGGAGAAGCCCTGGGTAAAGGGGAGAAGCCCTAATTATAGTGGAAAAGCTCTGGGTATAGAGGAGAAGCCCTGAGTATAGGGGAGAAGCCCTGGGTGTAGGGTAAAAGCCCTTGGTTTAGAGAAGAAGCCCTGGGTGTAGAGGAGAAGCCCTGGTTATAGAGAAGCCCTGGGTATAGAGGAGAAACACAGGCTATAGAGGAGAAACCCTGATTATAGAGGAGACACCCTGTGTATAGGGGAGAAGCCCTGGTTATAGAGGAGAAGCCCTGGGTATAGAGGAGAAGCCCTGGTTATAGAGGAAAAGCCCTGAGTATAGAGGAGAAGCCCTGAGTATAGAGGAGCAACCCTGGGTATAGGGGAGAAGCCCTGGGTATAGAGGAGAAGCCCTGGTATAGAGGAGAAACCCTTGGTATAGGGGAGAAGCCCTGCATATAGAGGAGAAGCCCTGGGATTAGAGGAGAAGTCTTGGGTATAGAGGAGAAGCCCTGGGTATAGGGGAGAAGTCCTGGGTATAGGGGAGAAGCCCTGGTTATAGGGGAGAAGCCCTGGTTATAGGGGAGAAACCCTGGGTATAGGGGAGAAGCCCTGGGTATAGCGGAGAAGCCCTGGTTATAGAGTAGAAGCCCTGGGTATAGGGGTGAAGCTCTGGGTATAGGGGAGAAGCCCTGGTTATAGGGGAAAAGCCCTTGTTATAGGGGAGAAGCCCTGGGTATAGTGGAGAAGCTCTGGGTATAGGGGAGAAGCCCTGGGTATAGAGGCGCAACCCTGGGTATAGTGGAGAAGCCCTGGATATAGAGGATAAACCCAGGATACAGAGGAGAAACCCTGGTTATAGGTGAGAAGCCTTGGGTATAGGGTAGATGCCCTGGGTATAGGGGAGAAGCCTGGGTATAGAGGAGAAGCCCTGGGTATAGTGGAGGAGCCCTGGGTATAGGGGAGAAGTCCTGGGTATAGGGTAGAAGCCCTAGGTTTAGAGAAGAAGCCCTGGGTATAGAGGAGTAGTCCTGGGTATAGAGAAGTTATGGGTATAGAGAAGCCCTGGGTATAGGGGATGAGCCCTGGGTATAGGGGAAACCCCTGATTATAGGCTAGAAGCCCTGGGTATAGGGAGAAGCCCTGGTTAGGGGAGAAGCCCTGGTTATAGAGGAGATGCCCTGGGTATAGAGGAGAAGCTCTGGTTATAGAGAAGAGGAGAAGCACTGGGTATAGAGGAGAAACTTTGGGTATAGCGGAGAAGCCCTGAGTATAGGGGAGAAGCCCTGGGTATAGAGGAGATGCCCTGGGTATAGAGGAGAAGCCCTGGGTATAGGGGAGAAGCCCTGGGCATAGGGGAGAAGCCCTGGGTATAGAGGAGAAGCCCGGGGCATAGGGGAGATGCCCTGAGTAAAGGGGAGAAGCCCTGGTTATAGGGGAAAAGCCCTGTGTATAGAGGAGAAGCACTGGGTATAGAGGAGAAGCCCTAGTTATAGAGGATAAGCCCTGGGTATAGGGGTGAAGCCCTGGTTATAGGGTAAAAGCTCTAGGTATAGAGGAGAAGCCATGGGTATAGAGAAGTCCTGGGTATAGAGAAGTCCTGGGCATAGTGGAGAAGCCCCGGTTATAGAGGAGAAGCCCTGGGTATAGGGGAGAAGCCCTGGGTATAGATGAGAAGCCCTGGATATAGAGGAGAAACCCCCCAGGATATAGAGGAGAAACCCTGGTTATAGAGAAGCCTTGGGTATATGAGAGAAGCCCTGGTTATAGGGGAGAAGCCCAGAATATAGAGGAGAAGCACTGGGTATAGATGAGAAGCCCTGGTTATAGAAGAGAAGCCCTGGTTATAGAGGAGAAGCCCTGGGTATGGAGGAAAAACACTGGATATAGGAGAGAAGCCCTGGGTATAGGGGAGATGCCCTGGGTATAGGGGAGAAGCCCTGGGTATAGAGGAGAAGCCCTGGGTTTAGTGGAGGAGCCCTGGGTATAGGGGAGAAGCCCTGGTTATAGAGGAGAAGTTCTGGGTATTGGGGAAAAGCCCTGGGTGTAGGGTAGAAGCCCTAGGTATGTAGAAGCCCAGGGTATAGAGGAGAAGCCCTGGGTATAGAGGAGAAGTTCTGGGTATAGTGGGGAAGCCCTGGTTATAGAGAAGCCCTGGATATAGAGGAGAAACCCTGACTATAGAGGAGAAGCCCTGGGTATAGGAGGGAAGCTGTGGTTATAGGGGAGAAGCCCTGGGTATAGAGGAGAAACCTAGGATATAGAGGAGAAGCCCTGGGTATAGTGGAGGAGCGTATAGTGGAGAAGCCCTGGTTTTACAGGAGAAGCCCTGGGTATATGGGAGAAGCCCTGGGTGTAGAGGAGAAGCCCTGGATATAGAGGAGAATCCCAGGATATAGAGGAGAACCCCGGGATATAGAGGAGAAGCCCTGTGTATAGAGGAGAAGCCCTGGTTATAAAGGAGAAGCCCTGAGTATAAGGTAGAAGCACTGGGTATAGGGGAGAAGCTCTGGTTATAGGGGAGAAGCCCTGGGTATAGATTAGAAGCGTATAGTGGAGAAGCCCTTGTTTTAGAGGAGAAGCTCTGGGTGTAGAGGAGAAGCCCTGGATATAGAGGAGAATCCCAGGATATAGAGGAGAACCCCGGGATATAGAGGAGAAGCCCTGTGTATAGAGGAGAAGCCCTGGTTATAAAGGGGAAGCCCTGAGTATGGGGGAGAAGCCCTGGGTATAGGGGAGAAGCCCTGGGTATAGTGGAGGAGCCCTGGGTATAGGGGAGAAGCGCTGTGTATAGAGGAGAAGCCCTGGGTACAGTGGAGAAGGCCTGGGTATAGGGGAGAAGCCCTGGGTATAGAGGAGAAGCCCTGGGTATAGGGGAGAAGCCCTGGGTATAGTGGAGGAGCCCTGGGTATAGGGGAGGAGCCCTGGGTATAGGGGAGAAGCCCTGGTTATAGGGGAGAAGCCCTGGGTATAGTGGAGGAGCCCTAGGTATAGGGGAGAAGCCCTGGGTATAGAGGAGAAGCCCTGGGTGTAGAGGAGAAGCCCTGGATATAGAGGAGAATCCCAGGATATAGAGGAGAACCCCGGGATATAGAGGAGAAGCCCTGTGTATAGAGGAGAAGCCCTGGTTATAAAGGAGAAGCCCTGAGTATAGGGGAGAAGCACTGGGTATAGGGGAGAAGACCTGGGTATAGGGGAGAAGCCCTGGGTATAGTGGAGGAGCCCTGGGTATAGGGGAGAAGCCCTGGGTATAGGGGAGAAGCCCTGGGTATAGTGGAGGAGCCCTGGGTATAGGGGAGAAGCCCTGGGTATAGAGGAGAAGGCCTGGGTATAGGGGAGAAACCCTGGGTATAGATGAGAAGTCCTTGGTATAGGGGAGAAGCCCTGAGTATAGGAGAGAAGCCCTGGGTATAGAGGAGAAGCCCTTGGTATAGGGGAGAAGCCCTGAGTACATTGGAAAAGCCCTGGGTATAGTGGAGAAACCCTGGGTATAGTTGAGAAGCCCTGGGTATAGGGGAGAAGCCCTGGGTATAGGGGAGAAGCCCTGAGTTTAGGCGAGAAGCCCTGGGTATAGAGTAGAAGCCGTGGGTATAGAGGAGAAGCCCTAGGTATAGGGGAGAAGCCCTGGGTATAGAGGAGAAGCCCTGGGCATAGGGGAGAAGCCCTGGGTTAAGGGGAGAAGCCCTAATTATAGTGGAAATTACTATAAGTATAGAGGAGAAGCCCTGAGTATAGGGGAGAAGCCCTGGGTGTAGGGTAGAAGCCCTTGGTTTAGAGAAGAAGCCCTGGGTGTAGAGAAGAAGCCCTGGTTATAGAGAAGCCCTGGGTATAGAGGAGAAACACAGGCTATAGAGGAGAAACCCTGATTATAGAGGAGACACCCTTTGTATAGGGGAGAAGCCCTGGTTATAGAGGAGAAGCCCTGAGTATAGAGGAGAAGCCCTGGTTATAGAGGAAAAGCCCTGAGTATAGAGGAGAAGCCCTGATTATAGAGGAGCAACCCTGGGTATAGGGGAGAAGCCCTGGGTATAGAGGAGAAGCCCTGGTATAGAGGAGAAGCCCTTGGTATAGGGGAGAAGCCCTGCATAGAGGAGAAGCCCTGGGATTAGAGGAGAAGTCTTGGGTATAGAGGAGAAGCCCTGGGTATAGGGGAGAACTCTTGGGTATAGGGGAGAAGCCTTGGTTATAGGGGAAAAACCCTGGGTATAGGGGAGAAGCCCTGGGTATAGCGGAGAAGCCCTGGTTATAGAGTAGAAGCCCTGGGTATAGGGGTGAAGCTCTGGGTATAGGGGAGAAGCCCTGGTTATAGGGGAAAAGCCCTTGTTATAGGGGAGAAGTCCTGGGTATAGAGGAGAACCCCTGGTATAGAGGATAAGCCCTGGGTATAAGGGAGAAGCCCTGGGTGTAGGGTAGAAGCCCTAGGTATAGAGGAGAAGCCATGGATTTAGAGGAGAAGCTATGGCTATAGAGGAAAAGTTCTGGGTATAGTAGAGAAGCCCTGGGTATAGGGGAGAAGCCCTGGGTATAGAGGGGAAGCCCTGGATATAGAGAAGAACCCCATAATGTAGAGGAGAAACCCTGGTTATAGAGGAGAAGCCCTGGGTATAGGGGAGAATCCCTGGTTATAGGGGAGAAGCCATGGGTATAGAGGAGGAACCTAGGATATAGAGGAGAATCCCAGGATATAGAGGAGAAGCCCTGGATATAGAGAAGCCCTGGATATAGAGGAGAAACCCTGGGTATAGGGGAGAAGCCCTGGGTATAGGGGAGAAGCCCTGGGTATAGGGGAGAAGCCCTGGGTATAGGGGAGAAGCCCTGGGTATATGAGAGAAGCCCTGGGTATAGAGAAGAAGCCCTGCGTATAGGGGAGGAGCCCTGGGTATAGGGGAGAAGCCCTGGGTATAGGAGAGAAACCCTGAGTATAGAGGAGAAGCCCTGGGTATAGAGAAGAAGCCCTGGGTATAGAGGAGAAGCCCTGGGTATTGGAGAGAAGCCCTGAGTATAGAGAAGCCCTGGGTATAGAGCAGAGCCCTGGGTATGGAGGAGAAGTACTTGGTATAGGGGAGTAGTTCTGGTGATAGTGGGGACATGAGATTAACAAGTGTTGATTCTATTGGACAGGCGCTGGTTATTGGAGGGGGTGCTGAATATATTGGTGCTTGATCTATTGGACCAGTGCTGGATATATTGGACTGGTGCTGGATATATTGGACCGGTGCCCTGATATTTTGGACTGGTGCTGGATGTATTGGATATATTGGACCGGTTCTGGATATATTGGACCAATTCTGGATATATTGGACTGGTACTGGATATATTGGATATATTGGACCGGTGCTGGATATATTGGATATATTGGACTGTTGCTGGATATATTGGACTGCTGCTGGATATATTAGACTTTTGCTGGATGTATTGGATATATTGGGCCGGTGCTGGATATATTGGATATATTGGACTGCTGCTGGATATATTGGATATATTGGACTGTTGCTGGATGTATTGGATATATTGGACTGTTGCTGGATGTATTTGATATATTGGACTGTTGCTGGATGTATTGGATATATTGGACTGTTGCTGGATGTATTGGATATATTGGAATGTTGCTGGATGTATTGGATATATTGGACTGTTGCTGGATATATTGGACTGTTGCTGGATGTATTGGATATATTGGACTATTGCTGAATGTATTGGATATATTGGACTGGTGCTGGATATATTGGATATATTGGACTGTTGCTGGATGTATTGGATATATTGGACTGTTGCTGGATGTATTGGATATATTGGACTGTTGCTGGATGTATTGGATATATTGGACTGGTGCTGGATATATTGGACTGTTGCTGGATGTATTGGATATATTGGACTGTTGCTGGATGTATTGGATATATTGGACTGTTGCTGGATGTATTGGATATATTGGACTGGTGCTGGATATATTGGACTGTTGCTGGATGTATTGGATATATTGGACTGTTGCTGGATGTATTGGATATATTGGACTGGTGCTGGATATATTGGACTGTTGCTGGATGTATTGGATATATTGGACTGTTGCTGGATGTATTGGATATATTGGACTGTTGCTGGATGTATTGGATATATTGGACTGGTGCTGGATATATTGGACTGTTGCTGGATGTATTGGATATATTGGACTGTTGCTGGATGTATTGGATATATTGGACTGGTGCTGGATATATTGGACTGTTGCTGGATGTATTGGATATATTGGACTGTTGCTGGATGTATTGGATATATTGGACTGTTGCTGGATGTATTGGATATATTGGACTGGTGCTGGATATATTGGACTGTTGCTGGATGTATTGGATATATTGGACTGTTGCTGGATGTATTGGATATATTGGACTGGTGCTGGATATATTGGACTGTTGCTGGATGTATTGGATATATTGGACTGTTGCTGGATGTATTGGATATATTGGACTGTTGCTGGATGTATTGGATATATTGGACTGTTGCTGGATATATTGGAATGTTGCTGGATGTATTGGATATATTGGACCGGTGCTGCATATATTGAATGCTGCTGGATATATTGGATATATTGGACTGTTGCTAGATGTATTGGATATATTGGACCGGTGCTGCATATATTGGACCGGTGCTGGATATTGAAGACTGTTGCTGGTCATAGAGGATGTGGAGCGTGTTACTGATGATGTCTCTTGCCGTTGTCGTTGCAGAGTGATTGTATTTTGCTTTTCTGCGAGGATATAATGTAGATCTGCTCCCTGCAGCCTGCGCTATACGTTGTATTATTACGATGTCTCCGTGTAAGTGAGGACCGCAGCCTCACACTTGGTATTTTCTGGTGTTTTCTTTGGCTGTGGTCATTTTTACTCATGCATTGCTTTAGAGACCTCTGGTCCAGGAGCTGGTTCAATAATGGCGCTGAGCCGCCACCGCACGCTGCAGTCCTGACACTATCTGGATGGAGATATTATAGGGTCCTTCTATGGATTATTACACTGTGAGGGATGGGATAACATGACCAGGGTGGGGGTCCAATGGTCTCTAGGATTGGTTCAGATCCTGGTTGGTTGGCATTTCTGGTTTTCTTCTACCGTAATTTCTTGTCTTGAGGTGAAGATCTGCGCTGATTATCCAATAAACTGTTTTATAAGTTCATATTTGTTCAGCCGCGGCGTGTCCTGGGAATATAATAATGAAAAGGCCGTCAGATTCCAGGCATCATCTTTAATGAAGATAATTCAGACATTAGTGTGCCGCGCCGCCCGTCTCCCGAGGGACAGATATTCCACTTCTCACCACTTACTACAGACGCTGCGTCCTTCCCAGAATGAGCCGTCAGCAGGTTGGTCAGTTGCGCGCTGACTGATTAGTGACTTGTATAATGAGTGTATTGATTCTCCGTATTATCAGCCCATAAAACGTGAGGGATAAATCCTCTATCTGATACATGTCAGGCTGGCAGGACCATAATTGATTGTCTCTGTGTACAATGACCTCTGACATCTGACCAGTGACCTCTTTCTGCTCTCTCTGTAGGTAAAGGAATGGCTGTGCTTGAATTGCCAGATGCAGAGGGCTCTTGGGATGGACATGACCACTGCAACCAGATCAAAGAGCCAACAGCAGCTCCACTCTCCTCTGTCTCCGTCACTGTCTCCAGCCAAGCAGATGAAACCTCCAACTCTGTCGCAGTCACTTCATGAGCTCCCGCTGTCACATTCTCCTCCTCCAGCACCGCAGCATTACCAACAGCCACCGCCACCTGCTCAGCAGCCCCCTCTGTCCCAGCACCATCCACAGCCCCTTCCTCACACCCAACAGCAGCATCATCCCCAACATCCACAAGGTCAATCCCAAGATCAAACTCAAAGCCATCATCAGCAGAAAGCCCAATACCAGTCCCAAGCCCAACAGAAATCACAAGCCCAAAGTAAACCGCACTCCCAACCACCAGCCCCACACAAGCCCCAAACCCCATACCAGTCCCAGGTAAAAGGTCGTGCAGAGACATCCCTGGGGAGTGCGCAGATGGAGGGTCCGACCACCTCTCACCCGCAAGGAAAAGCTCAAGCAACCCAGCAAAGAGAACCAATAATACAAGGACATGCAAAACCTACTGCTCCCCTGGACGCTCTGAGGAGCTCCCCCCAACATTCTCCAGCAAAGTCCTCCCCAGGTGAACAGAGGAAGAGCATGGGAGCTTCTCCTGCAAAAACCTCTGCAGCTTCAGCCCATGGTACCCAGGACCAGGCCCAGGAGGGGCTGACAGGAAAGCTTTTTGGCTTTGGGGCTTCTCTCTTGAACCAAGCAAGCACGTTGATATCTGTCCCTGAACCAACCCCACAAAGCCAACAGTCCCCTGGCAAAGTGCCTCCAAAAATAGTTTTTAGTGATGCAAGCAAGGACTTGGGCGCAAAACCCCAGGGGTCAGCATCCCCTGTCCCAAGCAGGGCCGAAAGCTCTCCTCTTCACAGAC
>NC_134693.1:145282571-145285071 GCF_050947455.1 Rhinoderma darwinii
ACACCACACCACTAGTCCTCACTGTCCCAAACTCTGTCCCTCATGGAGTCCCTAATCCGCAGTCATTGTCCCTAACTGCACCAGGAAAACACTAGGAACCAGAGGCAAGGAAAACAACTACACAGATCCAAAATTCTGTGAGACTGGGTGAAGAATAGACAGTAGAGATGCTGAAGCACTGAAACACTGAAGCAAACAAGGACTGAGGAAATACAAGACAGAGCTGGAAAAAGACAGAACTAGGCTGGCAAAACAGTGTGGGAATTTATTAAGATTGGCGGTGCATACTGGTGTAAATGATAGTAAATCTGTTGGGCCCTGTCCCTCCCGATAAGCCACGTAAACTTTTTGGTAAAGTTGTGCAAGCGGCGATAATTCTGCAGAAGTCTCATTTTTTCAGCAAATTGAGACTTTTGTGGCATTCGCTTCTTTCGTACACCAGAAAACTGGCATAAAGTGTTTGATAAATTCCCCCCAATATCTACACGGAGAACGGAGAAGCACAAAGCAAACGCATACAAACGCAATCGCCGTAGAGGCGGACCAATCAGGTCGCTCTCTCCAAACGAGCCTTCGTGACTCACATCAGTGTGGTCATGTGACCTGCAGCGTGTAATGGCTGGGAGATGAGGAGCGTGTGGGATCAGACCTGCTACTAGTAATATCCACACACGTAGAGTCACAGTCTGTCCACGCAGCCACGTTTGCTGAAACCCCCCCTTATGGTAGCTAGTGGCAGCACTACTTTGCTGGGCATTACTGGGTGTTCGCCATCGAGTGAGCAGGGGTTCGGCTACATGTGGACTCCGCTCCGTGGGACCGAATAATTAACCATGTGCAGGGAGGTCGCGGCTGTGGGGGAATCGCTAATGCATACAAGCGGGGGCAGGGTTTTGTGTACAATGATGAGAGTCCCTGACGGAGACAGTCCCCTGCTCCTATAGATGAAGGGTCTGACACACACATCTATTGAGCCCATCTCCCTCAGTGTCCTCCCTGCCGTCCACGTATGACCGCGCTGTTCTGGTGGCGCTGACGGGCAGCAGCATGTACTGACGGTGTTATTGATGGCCATAAATGTAGGAAATGTAACGCGGGGAGTCAATCTGCTGCTATTTGTTATGAAGTGTGAGGAGCGGGGGCACAACGGGTTTGGGTCAGATTAGGTAAGAAAATGGTGGTCGCAAGGTTAGGAAAACGTCACCGGCCACATGGCTGTCTGCAGATGTCTGCAGGGGGTGGTGTGGGGAGCGATGGGGGCATTAGTGAGGGGAGCGATGGGGGCATTAGTGAGGGGAGAGATGGGGGCATTAGTGAGGGGAGAGATGGGGGCATTAGTGAGGGGAGCGATGGGGGCATTAGTGAGGGGAGCGATGGGGGCGTTAGTGAGGGGAGAGATGGGGGCATTAGTGAGGGGAGCGATGGGGGCATTAGTGAGGGGAGCGATGGGGGCGTTAGTGAGGGGAGAGATGGGGGCATTAGTGAGGGGAGAGATGGGGGCATTAGTGAGGGGAGCGATGGGGGCATTAGTGAGGGGAGAGATGGGGGCATTAGTGAGGGGAGCGATGGGGGCATTAGTGAGGGGAGCGATGGGGGCATTAGTGAGGGGAGCGATGGGGGCATTAGTGAGGGGAGCGATGGGGGCATTAGTGAGGGGAGCGATGGGGGCATTTGTGAGGGGAGCGATGGGGGCATTAGTGAGGGGAGAGATGGGGGCATTAGTGAGGGGAGCGATGGGGGCATTAGTGAGGGGAGAGATGGGGGCATTAGTGAGGGGAGAGATGGGGGCATTAGTGTGGGGAGCGATGGGGGCATTAGTGAGGGGAGCGATGGGGGCATTAGTGAGGGGTGCGATGGGGGCATTAGTGAGGGGAGAGATGGGGGCATTAGTGAGGGGAGAGATGGGGGCATTAGTGTGGGGAGCGATGGGGGCATTAGTGAGGGGAGCGATGGGGGCATTAGTGAGGGGAGCGATGGGGGCATTAGTGAGGGGAGCGATGGGGGCATTAGTGAGGGGAGAGATGGGGGCATTAGTGAGGGGAGAGATGGGGGAATTAGTGTGGGGAGCGATGGGGGCATTAGTGAGGGGAGCGATGGGGGCATTAGTGAGGGGAGCGATGGGGGCATTAGTGAGGGGAGAGATGGGGGCGTTAGTGAGGGGAGCGATGGGGGCATTAGTGTGGGGAGCGATGGGGGCATTAGTGAGGGGAGCGATGGGGGCATTAGTGAGGGGAGCGATGGGGGCGTTAGTGAGGGGGGCGTTAGTGAGGGGAGAGATGGGGGCATTAGTGAGGGGAGAGATGGGGGCATTAGTGAGGGGAGCGATGGGGGCATTAGTGAGGGGAGAGATGGGGGCATTAGTGAGGGGAGCGATGGGGGCATTAGTGAGGGGAGAGATGGGGGCATTAGTGAGGGGAGAGATGGGGGCATTAGTGAGGGGAGCGATGGGGGCATTAGTGAGGGGAGCGATGGGGGCGTTAGTGAGGGGAGCGATGGGGGC
>NC_134693.1:145290071-145412571 GCF_050947455.1 Rhinoderma darwinii
CTCTGTACCTGTGGGCAGCTAGGGGCAGCTAGATTGTTATTACCTCTATGTTTGCGGTCCCCCCTCTCACTCTGTACCTGGGGCTTAGTTGTGGTCTCTTCATTATAAGTCTTGCAGATAAATCAGTAACTACTTGTGGGGGCACTGCTATTGTGCGCCTTCAGTCCTGTTCCGTAATTGCTGCAGGAACTCTCGATGTCATGTAGGTTCCTGTATCTCATGACTTCCTTTTGCTCCGAAATTTTATTGAAAGGATTAATGTTATGTTGACATGTCCTATATGATCTCCTTATCTCCACAGACGATGTGTTCAGACTTGTAATTGTGGAGCTCAGGGATTGTGTCAGTGTATAGAGCGTAACACAAGCTGCAGTCTCATTACTGAGGGCTAAATCTTATTACGTGACGAGAGCAATCACATTACATCCACCACTTCTTCCACATTTATCAATATCACCTGTCTGATACCGGTGCCTGGGACAACATGTGGGTGGTAGCACAGGCCGGGACCATGCTGGTCGTCCTCTATTCATATGTCCATATCTATAAGTCCACATGAAGCAGGTGATAAATAACCCATTATTCTGCTCATAGTTTACAGACCAGTGCTGAGGGGTCAGGGGATCACAGATTTGGTGGACACAAGGGCACGATGTCCAGCAGAGGATCACATTGTAGGACCAGGTGCTTGAATTTCTAAGCCTCAAGTCTGCTCATCATCAATGGTCCCTAAATTATTCAAGATTTTCTGCATTTCAAAATGTTCAGATCAATAAATTTAAACTCAGAAATAGGAGGGAATTTGAACTGATGGCAACAGGACGGTGGGACACGGAGGAAACACGGGGGCTTATTTATGACCTGATGAAAGAGAGAATACATTCCCAGACAAACTAGACATTTCTCGACCAGGAGCTGGAATCAGAGAGCTTTAAGAGCTATGTGACTATCCACGGTCCTACCAGAGACTTTTAAGGCCAGGCTCACACTTAGGAGCTATGTGACTATCCACGGTCCTACCAGAGACTTTTAAGGCCAGGCTCACACTTAGGAGCTATGTGACTGTCCACGGTCCTACCAGAGACTTGTATGGCCAGGCTCACACTTAGGAGCTATGTGACTATCCAGGGTCCTACCAGAAACTTGTAAGGCCAGGCTCACACTTAGGAGCTATGTGACTATCCAAGGTCCTACCAGAGACTTTTAAGGCCAGGCTCACACTAAGGAGCTATGTAACTATCCAGCGTCCTACCAGAGACTTTTAAGGCCAGGCTCACACTAAGGAGCTATGTGACTATCCAGCGTCCTACCAGAGACTTGTAAGGCCAGGCTCACACTTAGGAGCTATGTGACTGTCCATGATCCTACCAGAGACTTTTAAGGCCAGGCTCACACTTAGAAGCTATGTGACTATCCACAGTCCTACCAGAGACTTTTAAGGCTAGGCTCACACTTAGGAGCTATGTGACTATCCATGGTCCTACCAGAGACTTTTAAGGCCAGGCTCACACTTAGGAGCTATGTGATTGTCCATGATCCTACCAGAGACTTTTAAGGTCAGGCTCACACTTAGGAGCTATCTGACTATCCACGGTCCTACCAGAGACTTTTAAGGTCAGGCTCTCACTTAGGAGCTATGTGACTATCAACGATCCTACCAGAGACTTGTAAGGCCAGGCTCACACTTAGGAGCTATGTGACTATCCACGGTCCTACCAGAGGTTTGTAAGGCCAGGCTCACACTTAGGAGCTATGTGACTATCCATGGTCCTACCAGAGACTTGTAAGGCCAGGCTCACGCTTATGAGCTATGTGACTGTCCATGATCCTACCAGAGACTTGTAAGGCCAGGCTCACACTTAGGAGCTATGTGACTATCCAGGGTCCTACCAGAGACTTTTAAGGCCAGGCTCACACTTAGGAGCAATGTGACTATCCAGCGTCCTACCAGAGACTTGTAAGGCCAGGCTCACACTTAGGAGCTATGTGACTGTCCATGGTCCTACCAGAGACTTTAAGGCCAGGCTCACACTTAGGAGCTATGTGACTGTCCATGTTCCTACCAGAGACTTGTAAGGCCAGGCTCACACTTAGGAGCTATGTGACTATCCAGGGTCCTACCAGAGACTTGTATGGCCAGGCTCACACTTAGGAGCTATGTGACTATACACGGTCCTACCAGAGACTTGTAAGGCCAGGCTCACACTTAGGAGCTATGTGACTGTCCATGTTCCTACCAGAGACTTGTAAGGCCAGGCTCACACTTATGAGCTATGTGACTATCCAGGGTCCTACCAGAGACTTGTATGCCCAGGCTCACACTTAGGAGCTATGTGACTATCCACGGTCCTACCAGAGACTTGTAAGGCCAGGCTCACACTTAGGAGCTATGTGACTGTCCATGTTCCTACCAGAGACTTGTAAGGCCAGGCTCACACTTAGGAGCTATGTGACTATCCAGGGTCCTACCAGAGACTTGTATGGCCAGGCTCACACTTAGGAGCTATGTGACTATCCACGGTCCTACCAGAGACTTGTAAGGCCAGGCTCACACTTAGGAGCTATGTGACTGTCCATGATCCTACCAGAGACTTTTAAGGCCAGGCTCACACTTAGGAGCTATGTGACTATCCACAGTCCTAACAGAGACTTTTAAGACCAGGCTCACACTTAGGAGCTATGTGACTATCCACGGTCCTACCAGAGGTTTGTAAGGCCAGGCTCACACTTAGGAGCTATGTGATTATCCACGGTCCTACCAGAGACTTTTAAGGCCAGGCTCACACTTAGGAGCTATGTGACTATCCAGCGTCCTACCAGAGACTTGTAAGGCCAGGCTCACCCTTAGGAGCTATGTGACTATCCAGGGTCCTACCAGAGACTTGTATGGCAAGGCTCACACTTAGGAGCTATGTGACTATCCACGGTCCTACCAGAGACTTGTAAGGCCAGGCTCACACTTAGGAGCTATGTGACTGTCCATGATCCTACCAGAGACTTTTAAGGCCAGGCTCACACTTAGGAGCTATGTGACTATCCACAGTCCTACCAGAGACTTTTAAGACCAGGCTCACACTTAGGAGCTATGTGACTATCCACGGTCCTACCAGAGGTTTGTAAGGCCAGGCTCACACTTAGGAGCTATGTGACTATCCACGGTCCTACCAGAGACTTTTAAGGCCAGGCTCACACTTAGGAGCTATGTGACTATCCAGCGTCCTACCAGAGACTTGTAAGGCCAGGCTCACACTTAGGAGCTATGTAACTGTCCATGGTCCTACCAGAGACTTTAAGGCCAGGCTCACACTTAGGAGCTATGTGACTGTCCATGTTCCTACCAGAGACTAGTAAGGCCAGGCTCACACTTAAGAGCTATGTGACTATCCAGGGTCCTACCAGAGACTTGTATGGCCAGGCTCACACTTAGGAGCTATGTGACTATCCACGGTCCTACCAGAGACTTGTATGGCCAGGCTCACACTTAGGAGCTATGTGACTGTCCATGTTCCTACCAGAGACTTGTAAGGCCAGGCTCACACTTAGGAGCTATGTGACTATCCAGGGTCCTACCAGAGTCTTTTAAGGCCAGGCTCACACTTAGGAGCTATGTGACTATCCACAGTCCTAACAGAGACTTTTAAGACCAGGCTCACACTCAGGAGCTATGTGACTATCCATGGTCCTACCAGAGACTTTTAAGGCCAGGCTCACACTTAGGAGCTATGTGACTGTCCATGATCCTACCAGAGACTTTTAAGGCCAGGCTCACACTTAAGAGCTATGTGATTGTCCATGATTCTACCAGAGACTTGTAAGGCCAGGCTCACACTTAGGATCTTTGTGACTGTCCATGGTCCTACAAGAGACTTTTAAGGTCAGGCTCACACTTAGGAGCTATGTGACTATCCACGGTCCTACCAGAGACTTTTAAGGTCAGGCTCACACTTAGGAGCTATGTGACTATCCACGGTCCTACCAGAGACTTGTAAGGCCAGGCTCACACTTAGGAGCTATGTGACAATCCAGGGTCCTACCAGAGCCTTGTATGGCCAGGCTCACACTTAGGAGCTATGTGACTATCCATGGTCCTACCAGAGACTTGTAAGGCCAGGCTCACACTTAGGAGCTATGTGACTATCCAGGGTCCTACCAGAGACGTTTAAGGCCAGGCTCACACTTAAGAGCTATGTGACTATCCAGCGTCCTACCAGAGACTTGTAAGGCCAGGCTCACACTTAGGAGCTATGTGACTGTCCATGGTCCTACCAGAGACTTTAAGGCCAGGCTCACACTTAGGAGCTATGTGACTGTCCATGATCCTACCAGAGACTTTTAAGGCCAGGCTCACACTTAGGAGCTATGTGATTGTCCATGATTCTACCAGAGACTTGTAAGGCCAGGCTCACACTTAGGATCTTTGTGACTGTCCATGGTCCTACCAGAGACTTTTAAGGTCAGGCTCACACTTAGGAGCTATGTGACTATCCACGGTCCTACCAGAGACTTTTAAGGTCAGGCTCACACTTAGGAGCTATGTGACTATCCACGGTCCTACCAGAGACTTGTAAGGCCAGGCTCACACTTAGGAGTTATGTGACTATCCAGGGTCCTACCAGAGGTTTGTAAGGCCAGGCTCACACTTAGGAGCTATGTGACTATCCATGGTCCTACCAGAGACTTGTAAGGCCAGGCTCACACTTATGAGCTATGTTACTGTCCATGATCCTACCAGAGACTTGTAAGGCCAGGCTCACACTTAGGAGCTATGTCACAATCCAGGGTCCTACCAGAGACTTGTATGGCCAGGCTCACACTTAGGAGCTATGTGACTATCCATGGTCCTACCAGAGACTTGTAAGGCCAGGCTCACACTTAGGAGCTATGTGACTATCCAGGGTCCTACCAGAGACTTTTAAGGCCAGGCTCACACTTAAGAGCTATGTGACTATCCAGCGTCCTACCAGAGACTTGTAAGGCCAGGCTCACACTTAGGAGCTATGTGACTGTCCATGGTCCTACCAGAGACTTTAAGGCCAGGATCACACTTAGGAGCTATGTGACTGTCCATGTTCCTACCAGAGACTTGTAAGGCCAGGCTCACACTTAGAAGCTATGTGACTATCCAGGGTCCTACCAGAGACTTGTATGGCCAGGCTCACACTTAGGAGCTATGTGACTATCCACGGTCCTACCAGAGACTTGTAAGGCCAGGCTCACACTTAGGAGCTATGTGACTGTCCATGTTCCTATCAGAGACTTGTAAGGCCAGGCTCACACTTAGGAGCTATGTGACTATCCAGGGTCCTACCAGAGACTTGTATGGCCAGGCTCACACTTAGGAGCTATGTGACTATCCACGGTCCTACCAGAGACTTGTAAGGCCAGGCTCACACTTAGGAGCTATGTGACTGTCCATGATCCTACCAGAGACTTTTAAGGCCAGGCTCACACTTAGGAGCTATGTGACTATCCACAGTCCTAACAGAGACTTTTAAGACCAGGCTCACACTCAGGAGCTATGTGACTATCCATGGTCCTACCAGAGACTTTTAAGGCCAGGCTCACACTTAGGAGCTATGTGACTGTCCATGATCCTACCAGAGACTTTTAAGGCCAGGCTCACACTTAGGAGCTATGTGATTGTCCATGATTCTACCAGAGACTTGTAAGGCCAGGCTCACACTTAGGATCTTTGTGACTGTCCATGGTCCTACCAAAGACTTTTAAGGTCAGGCTCACACTTAGGAGCTATGTGACTATCCACGGTCCTACCAGAGACTTTTAAGGTCAGGCTCACACTTAGGATCTATGTGACTATCCACGGTCCTACCAGAGACTTGTAAGGCCAGGCTCACACTTAGGAGCTATGTGACTATCCACTTGTCCTACCAGAGGTTTGTAAGGCCAGGCTCACACTTAGGAGCTATGTGACTATCCATGGTCCTACCAGAGACTTGTAAGGCCAGGCTCACACTTATGAGCTATGTGACTGTCCATGATCCTACCAGAGACTTGTAAGGCCAGGCTCACACTTAGGAGCTATGTGACTATCCACGGTCCTACCAGAGACTTTTAAGGCCAGGCTCACACTTAGGAGCTATGTGACTATCCACGGTTCTACCAGAGACTTGTATGGCCAGGCTCACACTTAGGAGCTATATGACTATCCACGGTCCTACCAGAGACTTGTAAGGCCAGGCTCACACTTAGGAGCTATGTGACTGTCCATGATCCTACCAGAGTCTTTTAAGGCCAGGCTCACACTTAGGAGCTATGTGACTATCCACAGTCCTAACAGAGACTTTTAAGACCAGGCTCACACTTAGGAGCTATGTGACTATCCATGGTCCTACCAGAGACTTTTAAGGCCAGGCTCACACTTAGGAGCTATGTGACTATCCAGCGTCCTACCAGAAACTTTTAAGGCCAGGCTCACACTTAGGAGCTATGTGACTGTCCATGGTCCTACCAGAGACTTTAAGGCCAGGCTCACACTTAGGAGCTATGTGACTGTCCATGTTCCTACCAGAGACTTGTAAGGCCAGGCTCACACTTAGGAGCTATGTGACTATCCAGGGTCCTACCAGAGACTTGTATGGCCAGGCTCACACTTAGGAGCTATGTGACTATCCACGGTCCTACCAGAAACTTGTAAGGCCAGGCTCACACTTATGAGCTATGTGACTGTCCATGATCCTACCAGAGACTTGTAAGGCCAGGCTCACACTTAGGAGCTATGTGACTATCCACGGTCCTACCAGAGACTTTTAAGGCCAGGCTCACACTTAGGAGCTATGTGACTGTCCATGTTCCTATCAGAGACTTGTAAGGCCAGGCTCACACTTAGGAGCTATGTGACTATCCAGGGTCCTACCAGAGACTTGTATGGCCAGGCTCACACTTAGGAGCTATGTGACTATCCACGGTCCTACCAGAGACTTGTAAGGCCAGGCTCACACTTAGGAGCTATGTGACTGTCCATGATCCTACCAGAGACTTTTAAGGCCAGGCTCACACTTAGGAGCTATGTGACTATCCACAGTCCTAACAGAGACTTTTAAGACCAGGCTCACACTCAGGAGCTATGTGACTATCCATGGTCCTACCAGAGACTTTTAAGGCCAGGCTCACACTTAGGAGCTATGTGACTGTCCATGATCCTACCAGAGACTTTTAAGGCCAGGCTCACACTTAGGAGCTATGTGATTGTCCATGATTCTACCAGAGACTTGTAAGGCCAGGCTCACACTTAGGATCTTTGTGACTGTCCATGGTCCTACCAAAGACTTTTAAGGTCAGGCTCACACTTAGGAGCTATGTGACTATCCACGGTCCTACCAGAGACTTTTAAGGTCAGGCTCACACTTAGGATCTATGTGACTATCCACGGTCCTACCAGAGACTTGTAAGGCCAGGCTCACACTTAGGAGCTATGTGACTATCCACTTGTCCTACCAGAGGTTTGTAAGGCCAGGCTCACACTTAGGAGCTATGTGACTATCCATGGTCCTACCAGAGACTTGTAAGGCCAGGCTCACACTTATGAGCTATGTGACTGTCCATGATCCTACCAGAGACTTGTAAGGCCAGGCTCACACTTAGGAGCTATGTGACTATCCACGGTCCTACCAGAGACTTTTAAGGCCAGGCTCACACTTAGGAGCTATGTGACTATCCACGGTTCTACCAGAGACTTGTATGGCCAGGCTCACACTTAGGAGCTATATGACTATCCACGGTCCTACCAGAGACTTGTAAGGCCAGGCTCACACTTAGGAGCTATGTGACTGTCCATGATCCTACCAGAGTCTTTTAAGGCCAGGCTCACACTTAGGAGCTATGTGACTATCCAGCGTCCTACCAGAAACTTTTAAGGCCAGGCTCACACTTAGGAGCTATGTGACTGTCCATGGTCCTACCAGAGACTTTAAGGCCAGGCTCACACTTAGGAGCTATGTGACTGTCCATGTTCCTACCAGAGACTTGTAAGGCCAGGCTCACACTTAGGAGCTATGTGACTATCCAGGGTCCTACCAGAGACTTGTATGGCCAGGCTCACACTTAGGAGCTATGTGACTATCCACGGTCCTACCAGAAACTTGTAAGGCCAGGCTCACACTTATGAGCTATGTGACTGTCCATGATCCTACCAGAGACTTGTAAGGCCAGGCTCACACTTAGGAGCTATGTGACTATCCACGGTCCTACCAGAGACTTTTAAGGCCAGGCTCACACTTAGGAGCTATGTGACTATCCACGGTCCTACCAGAGACTTGTATGGCCAGGCTCACACTTAGGAGCTATGTGACTATCCACGGTCCTACCAGAGACTTGTAAGGCCAGGCTCACACTTAGGAGCTATGTGACTGTCCATGATCCTACCAGAGTCTTTTAAGGCCAGGCTCACACTTAGGAGCTATGTGACTATCCACAGTCCTAACAGAGACTTGTAAGGCCAGGCTCACACTTAGGAGCTATGTGACTGTCCATGATCCTACCAGAGACTTTTAAGGCCAGGCTCACACTTAGGAGCTATGTGACTATCCAGCGTCCTACCAGAGACTTTTAAGGCCAGGCTCACACTTAGGAGCTATGTGACTGTCCATGGTCCTACCAGAGACTTTAAGGCCAGGCTCACACTTAGGAGCTATGTGACTGTCCATGTTCCTACCAGAGACTTGTAAGGCCAGGCTCACACTTAGGAGCTATGTGACTATCCAGGGTCCTACCAGAGACTTGTATGGCCAGGCTCACACTTAGGAGCTATGTGACTATCCACGGTCCTACCAGAAACTTGTAAGGCCAGGCTCACACTTAGGAGCTATGTGACTGTCCATGTTCCTACCAGAGACTTGTAAGGCCAGGCTCACACTTAGGAGCTATGTGACTATCCAGGGTCCTACCAGAGACTTGTATGGCCAGGCTCACACTTAGGAGCTATGTGACTATCCACGGTCCTACCAGAGACTTGTAAAGCCAGGCTCACACTTAGGAGCTATGTGACTGTCAATGATCCTACCAGAGACTTTTAAGGCCAGGCTCACACTTAGGAGCTATGTGACTATCCACAGTCCTAACAGAGACTTTTAAGACCAGGCTCACACTTAGGAGCTATGTGACTATCCATGGTCCTACCAGAGACTTTTAAGGCCAGGCACACACTTAGTAGCTATGTGACTGTCCATGATCCTACCAGAGACTTTTAAGGCCAGGCTCACACTTAGGAGCTATGTGATTGTCCATGATTCTACCAGAGACTTGTAAGGCTCACACTTAGGATCTTTGTGACTGTCCATGGTCCTACCAGAGACTTTTAAGGTCAGGCTCACACTTAGGAGCTATGTGACTATCCACGGTCCTACCAGAGACTTTTAAGGTCAGGCTCACACTTAGGAGCTATGTGACTATCCAGGGTCCTACCAGAGACTTGTATGGCCAGGCTCACACTTAGGAGCTATGTGACTATCCACGGTCCTACCAGAGACTTGTAAGGCCAGGCTCACACTTAGGAGCTATGTGACTATCCACGGTCCTACCAGAGGTTTGTAAGGCCAGGCTCACACTTAGGAGCTATGTGACTATCCACGGTCCTACCAGAGACTTTTAAGGCCAGGCTCACACTTAGGAGCTATGTGACTGTCCATGTTCCTACCAGAGACTTGTAAGGCCAGGCTCACACTTAGGAGCTATGTGACTGTCCATGATCCTACCAGAGACTTGTAAGGCCAGGCTCACACTTAGGAGCTATGTGACTATCCAGCGTCCTACCAGAGACTTTTAAGGCCAGGCTCACACTTAGGGGCTATGTGACTATCCAGCGTCCTACCAGAGACTTGTAAGGCCAGGCTCACACTTAGGAGCTATGTGACTGTCCATGATCCTACCAGAGACTTTTAAGGCCAGGCTCACACTTAGGAGCTATGTGACTGTCCATGATCCTACCAGAGACTTGTAAGGCCAGGCTCACACTTAAGAGCTATGTGACTATCCACGGTCCTACCAGAGACTTTTAAGGCCAGGCTCACACTTAGGATCTTTGTGACTAGCCACGGTCCTACCAGAGACTTTTAAGGTCAGCCTCACACTTAGGAGCTATGTGACTATCCATGGTCCTACCAGAGACTTGTAAGGCCAGGCTCACACTTAGGAGCTATACACACATACATAATATACACACATACATAATATACACACATACATAATATACATACATAATACACACACATATCATACACACATATTATACACACATAGATATATAACATACACAAACATCACACACAAACATATCATACACATATATAATACATACATACACACATATATCATACACACATGCAGTGTGTATCTAGCGTTGTGTCTCTCTGTCATGCTGCAGAGAATGGGGGGCTCCCTGATTTCTTGCTGTGGAGTCGGCTCTTCTCACCACTATTCTAGATAAGCCGGCGCTGCTCTTTGAAGGTTACCATGAGAAACAAGTTGCAGCCAAAATGTGTGTCATTCACAGCGCCCTGTTCGTTTACCGATGGCCAGAGGAAGCCAGGACTTGTATGTATTACCAATCACAGCCACATATTCACCATGCAGGACCTGTGGCAGTTATTAGGCAGAACTCACAAGGGATGGCGTCGGGTGCTGACATGGCGCCGGGTGCTGACATGGCGCTGGATGCTGACATGGCGCCGGGTGCTGACATGGAGCCGGGTGCTGACATGGGACCGGGTGCTGACATGGGGCCGGGTGCTGACATGGCGTCGGGTGCTGACATGGCATCGGATGCTGACATGGCGCCGGGTGCTGACATGGCATCGGGTGCTGACATGGCGCCGGGTGCTGACATGGCGTCGGGTGCTGACATGGCATCGGGTGCTGACATGGCGCTGGATGCTGACATGGCACCGGGTGCTGACATGGAGCTGGGTGCTGACATGGGGCCGGGTGCTGACTTGGGGCCCGGTGCTGACATGGCGTCGGGTGCTGACATGGCATCGGATGCTGACATGGCGCCGGGTGCTGACATGGCGCCGGGTGCTGACATGGCGTCGGGTGCTGACATGGCGTCGGGTGCTGACATGGCGCCGGGTGCTGACATGGCGCCGGGTGCTGACATGGTGCTGCTGACATGGCGTCGGGTGCTGACATGGCATCGGGTGATGACATGGTGCCGGGTGCTGACATGGCGCCGGGTGCTGACATGGCGCCGGGTGCTGACATGGCGCCGGGTGCTGATATGGCGTCGGGTGCTGACATGGCGTCGGGTGCTGACATGGCGTCGGGTGCTGACATGGCGCCGGGTGCTGACATGGCGCCGGGTGCTGACATGGCGTCGGGTGCTGACATGGCGTCGGGTGCTGACATGGCGTCGGGTGATGACATGGTGCCGGGTGCTGACATGGCGCCGGGTGCTGACATGGCGCCGGGTGCTGACATGGCATCGGGTGCTGACATGGCGTCGGGTGCTGACATGGCGTCGGGTGCTGACATGGCGTCGGGTGCTGACATGGCGCCGGGTGCTGACATGGCGCCGGGTGCTGACATGGCGTCGGGTGCTGACATGGCGTCGGGTGCTGACATGGCATCGGGTGATGACATGGTGCCGGGTGCTGACATGGCGCCGGGTGCTGACATGGCGCCGGGTGCTGACATGGCATCGGGTGCTGACATGGCGTCGGGTGCTGACATGGCGTCGGGTGCTGACATGGTGCTGCTGACAGTGATGGGGATCAGTATCGACCTCATGAACACATTTCACAGGTCACTTACTAATGATGACATTTCGCTTTTTTTCTGGTTCTGCTTATTCTGAGCTCGGAGCAGCTTCCAGGGTTTGACTGCGGCAGAAGTGACTGAGATCTGTCACCGGAGGAGCGGGGTTATCAGGCCGCTACAGACATGGCTCTTATGAAAGCCGACGTAGGATCACAGGGCGCTGTAAATCCATCAACACAGAGAACATCCCCCTATCTACTAAACAAAGGCCCAAGTCACCGGCTGCTCGGAGGAATCATCGCTTTCATGCTGAATGTGTTCACTAATCTATAATAAGCAGTGCAGGCGCCGCTTCTCGCTCCATCTCTAATGCACCTGACTGTATCACACCTCTGTATAACCTCCGGGCGCCCATAGAGGTGGATGTGGCTGTACCCTGGAGGAGTCTGACACCACGCTCCATCAAACGCCTTCTTACAGGGGTACGAGGAGGCGCCGGACAGACCGCACCGTGTGCTCCACGACTTACGCCTAGTTGGACTGATAATAAAATTTGTTTTTAGACAAAACCGAAAGTCGATCTTAAGTGGTAGAGAAGTGTGATTGATAGATTTCTTCTTCTTCTCTTGTGCTGGGCCTATACCCGTCATATGGGGAGGGAGGTGGCGCTCCATATCACCGACCTCTCATTACTGCCACAGCCGGACCTGGTACCCACCGCAGGCCACAAAAGCCCAAACTCAATCTCTTCATAGTCTCTAAACAGCCGTCACCCAGAGAAAACCCCTCCATAGTCCTGAACTCCATACAGCTGAGGGTAGAGCTCAGGACCTGTATCTACTACTCCAGATCATACAGATCATACACTGCACCCCAGCACTGACATCAGATATTATATATGTGTGATTATACTGGAGTCAGGTGGAGCTCAGGACCTGTATCTACTACTCCACATCATACAGATCATACACTGCACCCCAGCACTGACATCAGATATTATATATGTGTGATTATACTGGAGTCAGGTGGAGCTCAGGACCTGTATCTACTACTCCACATCATACAGATCACACACTGCACCCCCAGCACTGACATCAGATATTATATATGTGTGATTATACTGGAGTCAGGTGGAGCTCAGGACCTGTATCTACTACTCCAGATCATACAGATCATACACTGCACCCCAGCACTGACATCAGATATTATATATGTGTGATTATACTGGAGTCAGGTGGAGCTCAGGACCTGTATCTACTACTCCACATCATACAGATCATACACTGCACCCCCAGCACTGACATCAGATATTATATATGTGTGATTATACTGGAGTCAGGTGGAGCTCAGGACCTGTATCTACTACTCCACATCATACAGATCACACACTGCACCCCCAGCACTGACATCAGATATTATATATGTGTGATTATACTGGAGTCAGGTGGAGCTCAGGACCTGTATCTACTACTCCACATCATACAGATCATACACTGCACCCCCAGCACTGACATCAGATATTATATATGTGTGATTATACTGGAGTCAGGTGGAGCTCAGGACCTGTATCTACTACTCCAGATCATACAGATCATACACTGCACCCCCAGCACTGACATCAGATATTATATATGTGTGATTATACTGGAGTCAGGTGGAGCTCAGGACCTGTATCTACTACTCCACATCATACAGATCATACACTGCACCCCCAGCACTGACATCAGATATTATATATGTGTGATTATACTGGAGTCAGGTGGAGCACAGGACCTGTATCTACTACTCCACATCATACAGATCATACACTGCACCCCCAGCACTGACATCAGATATTATATATGTGTGATTATACTGGAGTCAGGTGGAGCACAGGACCTGTATCTACTACTCCACATCATACAGATCATACACTGCACCCCCAGCACTGACATCAGATATTATATATGTGTGATTATACTGGAGTCAGGTGGAGCTCAGGACCTGTATCTACTACTCCACATCATACAGATCATACACTGCACCCCCAGCACTGACATCAGATATTATATATGTGTGATTATACTGGAGTCAGGTGGAGCACAGGACCTGTATCTACTACTCCACATCATACAGATCATACACTGCACCCCCAGCACTGACATCAGATATTATATATGTGTGATTATACTGGAGTCAGGTGGAGCACAGGACCTGTATCTACTACTCCACATCATACAGATCATACACTGCACCCCCAGCACTGAAATCAGATATTATATATGTGTGATTATACTGGAGTCAGGTGGAGCTCAGGACCTGTATCTACTACTCCACATCATACAGATCATACACTGCACCCCCAGCACTGACATCAGATATTATATATGTGTGATTATACTGGAGTCAGGTGGAGCTCAGGACCTGTATCTACTACTCCACATCATACAGATCACACACTGCACCCCCAGCACTGACATCAGATATTATATATGTGTGATTATACTGGAGTCAGGTGGAGCACAGGACCTGTATCTACTACTCCACATCATACAGATCATACACTGCACCCCCAGCACTGAAATCAGATATTATATATGTGTGATTATACTGGAGTCAGGTGGAGCTCAGGACCTGTATCTACTACTCCACATCATACAGATCACACACTGCACCCCCAGCACTGACATCAGAGTATTATATATGTGTGATTATACTGGAGTCAGGTGGAGCTCAGGACCTGTATCTACTACTCCACATCATACAGATCACACACTGCACCCCCAGCACTGACATCAGATATTATATATGTGTGATTATACTGGAGTCAGGTGGAGCACAGGACCTGTATCTACTACTCCACATCATACAGATCATACACTGCACCCCCAGCACTGACATCAGATATTATATATGTGTGATTATACTGGAGTCAGGTGGAGCACAGGACCTGTATCTACTACTCCACATCATACAGCTCATACACTGCACCCCCAGCACTGACATCAGAGTATTATATATGTGTGATTATACTGGAGTCAGGTGGAGCTCAGGACCTGTATCTACTACTCCACATCATACAGATCATACACTGCACCCCCAGCACTGACATCAGATATTATATATGTGTGATTATACTGGAGTCAGGTGGAGCACAGGACCTGTATCTACTACTCCACATCATACAGATCATACACTGCACCCCCAGCACTGACATCAGATATTATATATGTGTGATTATACTGGAGTCAGGTGGAGCTCAGGACCTGTATCTACTACTCCACATCATACAGATCATACACTGCACCCCCAGCACTGACATCAGATATTATATATGTGTGATTATACTGGAGTCAGGTGGAGCACAGGACCTGTATCTACTACTCCACATCATACAGATCACACACTGCACCCCCAGCACTGACATCAGATATTATATATGTGTGATTATACTGGAGTCAGGTGGAGCTCAGGACCTGTATCTACTACTCCACATCATACAGATCACACACTGCACCCCCAGCACTGACATCAGATATTATATATGTGTGATTATACTGGAGTCAGGTGGAGCTCAGGACCTGTATCTACTACTCCACATCATACAGATCACACACTGCACCCCCAGCACTGACATCAGAGTATTATATATGTGTGATTATACTGGAGTCAGGTGGAGCTCAGGACCTGTATCTACTACTCCACATCATACAGATCATACACTGCACCCCCAGCACTGACATCAGATATTATATATGTGTGATTATACTGGAGTCAGGTGGAGCTCAGGATCTGTATCTACTACTCCACATCATACAGATCATACACTGCACCCCCAGCACTGACATCAGATATTATATATGTGTGATTATACTGGAGTCAGGTGGAGCTCAGGACCTGTATCTACTACTCCACATCATACAGATCATACACTGCACCCCCAGCACTGACATCAGATATTATATATGTGTGATTATACTGGAGTCAGGTGGAGCACAGGACCTGTATCTACTACTCCACATCATACAGATCATACACTGCACCCCCAGCACTGACATCAGATATTATATATGTGTGATTATACTGGAGTCAGGTGGAGCACAGGACCTGTATCTACTACTCCACATCATACAGATCACACACTGCACCCCCAGCACTGACATCAGATATTATATATGTGTGATTATACTGGAGTCAGGTGGAGCTCAGGACCTGTATCTACTACTCCACATCATACAGATCATACACTGCACCCCCAGCACTGACATCAGATATTATATATGTGTGATTATACTGGAGTCAGGTGGAGCTCAGGACCTGTATCTACTACTCCACATCATACAGATCACACACTGCACCCCCAGCACTGACATCAGATATTATATATGTGTGATTATACTGGAGTCAGGTGGAGCTCAGGACCTGTATCTACTACTCCAGATCATACAGATCATACACTGCACCCCAGCACTGACATCAGATATTATATATGTGTGATTATACTGGAGTCAGGTGGAGCTCAGGACCTGTATCTACTACTCCACATCATACAGATCATACACTGCACCCCCAGCACTGACATCAGAGTATTATATATGTGTGATTATACTGGAGTCAGGTGGAGCTCAGGACCTGTATCTACTACTCCACATCATACAGATCATACACTGCACCCCAGCACTGACATCAGATATTATATATGTGTGATTATACTGGAGTCAGGTGGAGCTCAGGACCTGTATCTACTACTCCAGATCATACAGATCATACACTGCACCCCCAGCACTGACATCAGATATTATATATGTGTGATTATACTGGAGTCAGGTGGAGCTCAGGACCTGTATCTACTACTCCACATCATACAGATCATACACTGCACCCCCAGCACTGACATCAGATATTATATATGTGTGATTATACTGGAGTCAGGTGGAGCTCAGGACCTGTATCTACTACTCCACATCATACAGATCATACACTGCACCCCCAGCACTGACATCAGATATTATATATGTGTGATTATACTGGAGTCAGGTGGAGCTCAGGACCTGTATCTACTACTCCACATCATACAGATCACACACTGCACCCCCAGCACTGACATCAGATATTATATATGTGTGATTATACTGGAGTCAGGTGGAGCACAGGACCTGTATCTACTACTCCACATCATACAGATCATACACTGCACCCCCAGCACTGACATCAGAGTATTATATATGTGTGATTATACTGGAGTCAGGTGGAGCTCAGGACCTGTATCTACTACTCCACATCATACAGATCATACACTGCACCCCCAGCACTGACATCAGATATTATATATGTGTGATTATACTGGAGTCAGGTGGAGCTCAGGATCTGTATCTACTACTCCACATCATACAGATCACACACTGCACCCCCAGCACTGACATCAGATATTATATATGTGTGATTATACTGGAGTCAGGTGGAGCTCAGGACCTGTATCTACTACTCCACATCATACAGATCATACACTGCACCCCCAGCACTGACAGGTGTTGGATATTGGATCTGCTTGAACACTTTCCTCCCCCAGGGAAATGGATCATTAATATTTTTGCTGCAGTCAGACATGAAAAGTAATGACACCGCTATATGATGGCTCTTATCGCGTCCCGCTGCTGCCTCGTACGTGCACCTGGTCACCGACCGCAGACAGCCGCTGAGCTGCGACCCATCATCTCCTTAAAGGGGTCAATAGATTGTGATAATGAAACTTTCTGAATTTCTGCTTTTCCTCTGCTGCGGTCATATAGACTGTGTGCGTGCTCTGGGGTTGCCATGGTAACCTTGCATGGATTACCTGTCATGTGATCTCCACTCTTAGGAGTCTATGTACTTAGTGTATTGTCATTACTATGGCAACCCCAGAGCAAGCACATTATTTGCAGTGAGGAGGTGAAGGTGTGGATATTGTGTTGTGATATCTGGTGTCGCGGTCTGCGCTGTGCGCTCTCTCAGCCGGCTGTGCAGTACAATGTGGAGTAATATTTCATCCACTTACAGGAGGAGCAGCATTAAAGCCGTGCACCTCCACCAGATCAGAACGGACCCCTCTATCACAGCCAGGACCTAGAGGACAGTGTACGGGGGCAGATTTATAGCTGAGCCCCCCGTCTTCAGCCCACACATATACAGCAGTCCTAGCACAAAGTTTTGAGACTGACACAAATTTTGGTTTTCTCACAGTTTTTGCTGCTTCAGTATTTATCGTGGCAATTTGCATTAATTCCGGATTGTCATGAGGAGCGATCAGATGAATTGCAATTAATGACGTCATTCCTTACCATGAAAATTAACAAAAACCCCATTTGCACTGCATTTCAGCCCTGTCACTAAAAGGGAACCGGTCACCAGCATTTCACCTATTGAGCTTTACTTATCCCTCACCGGCCGCTGCTATCAAAAGTTCATTGCCGTCATCCCCGCTCCTAAACGCCTCCTCCGACTGTAAATAACGCTCTGCAAACATTTTGCACCTTTTATCGTAATAATCCGGTGTCCGTTTGTGCGCACACCCCAGAGGAGGACATCAGTGCACAAGTGCAGGATTTTGTGTGCTGGGGGAAGGCGAGGAGCTGTCAATCAAAAGTAAGGAGGCGGGGTCAACTCAGAAAGACTCGAGGAATGAAGATATGACTCTTTTATGCTCATTAGCATACGGTGCGGGAACACTAAAAAACGGACCACTAAAGCTACAGAGCAACTAAGAAGACAATTATAGGTTATATAGAAAGGATTTTTCACCCACTGCCACCAGGTATTGCTGGTTTAATAGGTGAAATGCTGGTGACAGGTTCCCTTTAAGTGACCTGCTGACATCATATCAGTGATCTCATTCAATCAGGAGAAAGTGTTAATGAGGACAATGCGGCTGATATCACTCTGTCATGCTGATTGAATTATAAGCTTAGACTGGTTACTTTAAAAGGGGATGGTGCTGGAAATCATTATCTTCTTCTGTTAACCATGGTTACCTCCAAGGAAACACGTGAAGTCATCATTGCTTTACAGGTAAGGACATTGCTGCTTGTAAGATTCCACCTAAATCAACTATTTATCGGATCATCAAGAACTTCAAGGAGAGAGGTTCAATTGCTGTGAAGAAGGTTCAGGGCGCTCACGAAAGTCCAGCAAGTGCCAGTACCGTCTCCTAAAGAGGATTCAGCTACGGGATCAATTTAACATTCGTGCAGAGAGTGCTCAGGAATGACAGCAGGCAGGTGTCAGTGCATCTGCACGCACAGTGAGGTGAAGGAGACTGGCCTGGTGTCAAGAAGAACGGCAAACCAGCCACTTCTCTCCAAAAAATATCAAGGACAGACTGACATTCTGCAGGAAGTACAGGGATTGCACTGCAGGGGACTGGGGTAAAGTGATTTTGTATGATGAAGCCCCCTTCAGACTGTTTGGGACATCTGGAAGAATGATTGTCCGGAGAAGAAATGTTGAGTTCTACCATTAGTCCTGTGTCGTGCCACCAGTAAATCATCGTGAAACCATTCAAAATGCTTTTCATCCAAGGAAGTTGGTCACTGACATTTATACCTAGGAACGCTTCCATGAATAAAGAATGGGATCTAAACATCCTCAAAGAGCAACTTCTCCCAACCATCCAGGAGCAACTTCTCCCAATTATCCAGTAGCAACTTCTACCAACCACCCAAGAGCAACTTCTCCCAACCATCCAGTAGCAACTTCTACCAACCACCCAAGAGCAACTTCTCCCAACCATCCAGGAGCAACTTCTTCCAACCATCCAGGAGCAACTTCTCCCAAACATCCAGGAGCAACTTCTCCCATCCATCCAGGAGCAACTTCTCCCAACCACCCAAGAGCAACTTCTCCCAACCATCCAGTAGCAACTTCTACCAACCACCCAAGAGCAACTTCTCCCAACCATCCAGGAGCAACTTCTTCCAACCATCCAGGAGCAACTTCTCCCAAACATCCAGGAGCAACTTCTCCCAACTATCCAAGAGCAACTTCTCCCAACCACCCAAGAGCAACTTCTCCCAACCATCCAGGAGCAACTTCTCCCAACCATCCAGGAGCAACTTCTTCCAACCATCCAGGAGCAACTTCTCCCAAACATCCAGGAGCAACTTCTCCCAACCATCCAGGAGCAACTTCTCCCAACCATCCAGGAGCAACTTCTCCCAACCATCCAGGAGCAACTTCTCACAACCATCCAGGAGGAACTTCTCCCAACCATCCAGGAGCAACTTCTCCCAAACATCCAGGAGCAACTTCTCCCAACTATCCAAGAGCAACTTCTCCCAACCACCCAAGAGCAACTTCTCCCAACCATCCAGGAGCAACTTCTCCCAACCATCCAGGAGCAACTTCTTCCAACCATCCAGGAGCAACTTCTTCCAACCATCCAGGAGCAACTTCTCCCAAACATCCAGGAGCAACTTCTCCCATCCATCCAGGAGCAACTTCTCCCAACCACCCAAGAGCAACTTCTCCCAACCATCCAGTAGCAACTTCTACCAACCACCCAAGAGCAACTTCTCCCAACCATCCAGGAGCAACTTCTTCCAACCATCCAGGAGCAACTTCTCCCAAACATCCAGGAGCAACTTCTCCCATCCATCCAGGAGCAACTTCTCCCAACCACCCAAGAGCAACTTCTCCCAACCATCCAGTAGCAACTTCTACCAACCACCCAAGAGCAACTTCTCCCAACCATCCAGGAGCAACTTCTTCCAACCATCCAGGAGCAACTTCTCCCAAACATCCAGGAGCAACTTCTCCCAACTATCCAAGAGCAACTTCTCCCAACCACCCAAGAGCAACTTCTCCCAACCATCCAGGAGCAACTTCTCCCAACCATCCAGGAGCAACTTCTTCCAACCATCCAGGAGCAACTTCTCCCAAACATCCAGGAGCAACTTCTCCCAACCATCCAGGAGCAACTTCTCCCAACCATCCAGGAGCAACTTCTCCCAACCATCCAGGAGCAACTTCTCACAACCATCCAGGAGGAACTTCTCCCAACCATCCAGGAGCAACTTCTCCCAAACATCCAGGAGCAACTTCTCCCAACTATCCAAGAGCAACTTCTCCCAACCACCCAAGAGCAACTTCTCCCAACCATCCAGGAGCAACTTCTCCCAACCATCCAGGAGCAACTTCTTCCAACCATCCAGGAGCAACTTCTTCCAACCATCCAGGAGCAACTTCTCCCAAACATCCAGGAGCAACTTCTCCCATCCATCCAGGAGCAACTTCTCCCAACCACCCAAGAGCAACTTCTCCCAACCATCCAGTAGCAACTTCTACCAACCACCCAAGAGCAACTTCTCCCAACCATCCAGGAGCAACTTCTTCCAACCATCCAGGAGCAACTTCTCCCAAACATCCAGGAGCAACTTCTCCCATCCATCCAGGAGCAACTTCTCCCAACCACCCAAGAGCAACTTCTCCCAACCATCCAGTAGCAACTTCTACCAACCACCCAAGAGCAACTTCTCCCAACCATCCAGGAGCAACTTCTTCCAACCATCCAGGAGCAACTTCTCCCAAACATCCAGGAGCAACTTCTCCCAACTATCCAAGAGCAACTTCTCCCAACCACCCAAGAGCAACTTCTCCCAACCATCCAGGAGCAACTTCTCCCAACCATCCAGGAGCAACTTCTTCCAACCATCCAGGAGCAACTTCTCCCAAACATCCAGGAGCAACTTCTCCCAACCATCCAGGAGCAACTTCTCCCAACCATCCAGGAGCAACTTCTCCCAACCATCCAGGAGCAACTTCTCACAACCATCCAGGAGGAACTTCTCCCAACCATCCAGGAGCAACTTCTCCCAAACATCCAGGAGCAACTTCTCCCAACTATCCAAGAGCAACTTCTCCCAACCACCCAAGAGCAACTTCTCCCAACCATCCAGGAGCAACTTCTCCCAACCATCCAGGAGCAACTTCTTCCAACCATCCAGGAGCAACTTCTCCCAAACATCCAGGAGCAACTTCTCCCAACTATCCAAGAGCAACTTCTCCCAACCATCCAGGAGCAACTTCTCCCTACCACCCAGGAGCAACTTCTCCCATCCATCCAGGAGCAACTTCTCCCAACCATCCAGGAGCAACTTCTCCCATCCATCCAGGAGCAACTTCTCCCAACCATCCAGGAGCAACTTCTCCCAACCATCCAGGAGCAACTTCTCCCAACCACCCAGGAGCAACTTCTCCCAACCACCCAGGAGCAACTTCTACCAAACATCCAAGAGCAACTTCTCCCAACCACCCAGGAGCAACTTCTCCCAACCACCCAGGAGCAACTTCTCCCAACCATCCAGGAGCAACTTCTTTCAACCATCCAGGAGCAACTTCTCCCAAACATCCAGGAGCAACTTCTCCCAACCATCCAGGAGCAACTTCTCCCAACCATCCAGGAGCAACTTCTCCCAACCATCCAGGAGCAACTTCTCACAACCATCCAGGAGCAACTTCTCCCAACCATCCAGGAGCAACTTCTCCCAAACATCCAGGAGCAACTTCTCCCAACTATCCAAGAGCAACTTCTCCCAACCACCCAAGAGCAACTTCTCCCAACCATCCAGGAGCAACTTCTCCCAACCATCCAGGAGCAACTTCTTCCAACCATCCAGGAGCAACTTCTCCCAAACATCCAGGAGCAACTTCTCCCAACTATCCAAGAGCAACTTCTCCCAACCATCCAGGAGCAACTTCTCCCTACCACCCAGGAGCAACTTCTCCCATTCATCCAGGAGCAACTTCTCCCAACCATCCAGGAGCAACTTCTCCCAACCATCCAGGAGCAACTTCTCCCAACCATCCAGGAGCAACTTCTCCCAACCACCCAGGAGCAACTTCTCCCAACCACCCAGGAGCAACTTCTCCCAACCATCCAGGAGCAACTTCTCCCAACCACCCAGCAGCAATGTGGTGATGAACAATGCATTTTTCAGCATGATGGACCATGTCACAGAGTAAAAGTCATAACTAAGTGGCTTGTAGAACAATACTTTGAAATTTAGGGTCCATGGCCAGGAAACTCCCCAGATCTAAATCCCATTGAGTTCCTGTGGTCAATCCTCAAAAAGTGGGAGGACGAACAAAAACTCAGAAATTGTGATAAACTTCCCGCACTGATTATGAAGAACGGGTCATCAGTCAGGATTTGGCCCAGGAGCTGATATCCAGCATGTCAGGGGGAACTGCAGAAGAAGGGCCAGCACTGGAAATATTGAGTCTTTACATAAACTTGATGGATTTGGCAATAAATGTTTAAAACCTTCTGAAATGTTTATAATTGTACTTCAGTAACCAGAGAAACATCCGACTAAAAGATCCAAAAACACGGAAGCCGCAACTGGGAAAACCAAAATCTGTGTCAGTCTCCAAACTTTTGGCCAAGACTGTAGGGCAATGCTCGTCGCCTCCTCCTGCGCTGTTTATTCTCTGTACATCTCAGGATTCAAACTCCTAATTTATTCACCTCTAATTAAAATGTGTCTGATGAAAGTATTCCTGTCTGGAATCGGGCACTCTTCTTGTCACGGGTTTTGTAGGCTGTGCCTGGTGCCTGGAGATGTGGTCCCTCTCCCGTATTCATCTCTGACATCTAAGACAATAAGTGTATTGTAGTATAGACGTTGTCCTCTGTGTCCACACTGTGAATGACGCAGCTCTTCTCCCTCTATCTCAGAAGGAAGTCCCAGCATGTCAAGTAGCATCTACCCAACCAGCTCCATGTAGTCAGGACTGTTAGGACTGGACATGAGACTTATCGTTAGTAGTTACTATTGGTTTTCTTCATATTAGTCTCATTAACGTCTTCTGGATTGACCTGTTCAGTGCTGGTTGTGGTGTGTCGGTGATGTTATGTAGTGCAATGAGAAAAGGAAAAGATTGGTATATCCGGCACTATTTAGGCTTTATGCATTCATTTAAAAGAAACCAGAACAATTAAAATGATAATCCCGGGACCACGCTTACGCGTTTCTAACCTCTAGGGTTCTTAATCATAGGTCAGTTACCCACTTCTAGGTTCACATATTTATACCCTATATCCCAAGTCAGATGATTACCTGTGGGTTGGGCTAGAACATTAACCATTTCCTAACTATAATGAGTTTAGTAACAACATCAATGTTGCCCTTAGTTCGTAAATATGTTTTGCGGGACTTTACTGCTAAAAGTTTATTGTCTATAGTGATTGTACCTTATTGTTTCAAGTTTCACCTAATTAGGACCTTAGTTTAAGTGTAACTTTGAAACCAAATTTCCTGCTTGGTCCCTCTTTGAGTGACTCGGGTGTTACGTGGAGAAGGGAGACGGCATAAGCTGTAATGTGGCTGTCCAAAAAAGAGATTTACAAATAACGACTCTGTATATGATCATTCTTATTATCGTAGCGGAAAATATTGCAATATATTGAATTCTAATTTTTTATATGTATAATTGGAAATGTAGATTAACCAACGTGTATGATTTACGTGTTTGCAAAAAACCGCCTGCAGCTTTCCTGCTGGTTAGAGCGTCTCGCCGGCGGTGCTGAAGGACAGCGCTGCAGTGTAACTTGTATGTAATGTCAGAGACAGATCATAATGACATCGCTGTAGTCTTCGCTGATCCTCAGTGGAAGGTTGAATAGATGTACATAAGATAGCTCCTCCTGGAAACACTAATTCTTCCCTATTAGGTAAACGTTTCCTCCAGTCGGCGTACTTTTAATGTAGTAATGTTGGGGGGCCTCTATGAGGGGCTTGGCCGCTCCTGAGTCATTCATTTTCTGCTCTTGTTTTGGGAGCTGTGATGGTGGATCCCACATAGATCTGCAGATCCCACTTTTCACAAGATGAGACATAATATGGGAAGTGTTACAAGTTATGAATGTTCTGATAGGAAAAAGTGTCTTATTGAATGAAGAGATGAGACGATGTCCGTCAGACGTGACACCACACGTGGCACCGCATTAGTGTGATCCTGCGCAGGTAATTACCGTGTCCTTGTATTATGTGTAGTCGTGGGAAGGAGCCTCGTGATCCCCTATCCTGGGGGAATTTCTAGCCACAAAATTGCAGCCTGTTTTTAAGATGATTTTTAAAGATTGGTCCTTATCCAGTGTGGGGGGGACGGACGGACGGGGGACGGACGGACGGGGGGGGGGGCGGACAGACGGGGGGGGGGGCGGACGGACGGGGGACGGACGTTTTACAATGGCCACTATTTCCCGATAATCGCTGCTAAAGGGAGTCGAGAAAGTTACATTTGTAACAAATTTGTCACTTGGATGAGTGTGTTTGTGGTGATGTAGTGTCAGTTGTGTTGTGTCAGTGATGCCGTGCTGCTTGTGTTGTGTCAGTGATGCCGTGCTGCTTGTGTTGTGTCAGTGATGCCGTGCTGCTTGTGTTGTGTCAGTGATGCCGTGCTGCTTGTGTTGTGTCAGTGATGTTGTGCTGCTTGTGTTGTGTCAGTGATGCCGTGCTGCTTGTGTTGTGTCAGTGATGCCGTGCTGCTTGTGTTGTGTCAGTGATGTTGTGCTGCTTGTGTTGTGTCAGTGATGCCGTGCTGCTTGTGTTGTGTCAGTGATGCAGTGTTGGTTGTGGTGATGCAGTGCTGCCTGTGTTGTGACAGTTGTTGAGTGTCAGTTGTGGCGTGTCCGTGATGCAGTTCTGCTTGTGTGTCAGTGATGTACTGTCGGTTGTGGTGTGTCAGTGATGTAGTGTCAGTTGTGGTGTGTCAGTGATGTAGTGTCAGTTGTGTGTGGGGGATGTAGTGTCAGTTGTGGTGGGTGGAGGATGTAGTGTCAGTTGTGGTGTGTCAGTGATGCCGTGCTGCTTGTGTTGTGTCAGTGATGAAGTGTTGGTTGAGGTGTGTCAGTGATGTAGTGTTGGTTGTGGTGTGTCAGTGATGTAGTGTTGGTTGTGGTGTGTCCATGCTGCTTGTGGTGTGTCAGTGATGTAGTGTCGGTTGTGGTGTGTCAGTGATTTAGTGTCGGTTGTGGTGTGTCAGTGATGTAGTGTCGGTTGTGGTGTGTCAGTGATGTAGTGTTGGTTGAGGTGTGTCAGTGATGTAGTGTTGGTTGTGGTGTGTCAGTGATGTAGTGTCGGTTGTGGTGTGTCCATGCTGCTTGTGGTGTGTCAGTGATGTAGTGTCGGTTGTGGTGTGTCAGTGATGTAGTGTCAGTTGTGGTGTGTCAGTGATGTAGTGTCGGTTGTGGTGTGTCAGTGATGTAGTGTCGGTTGTGGTGTGTCAGTGATCTAGTGTCGGTTGTGGTGTGTCAGTGATGTAGTGTCGGTTGTGGTGTGTCAGTGATGTAGTGTCGGTTGTGGTGTGTCAGTGATGTAGTGTCGGTTGTGGTGTGTCAGTGATGTAGTGTCAGTTGTGGTGTGTCAGTGATGTAGTGTCGGTTGTGGTGTGTCAGTGATGTAGTGTCGGTTGTGGTGTGTCAGTGATCTAGTGTCGGTTGTGGTGTGTCAGTGATGTAGTGTCGGTTGTGGTGTGTCAGTGATGTAGTGTCGGTTGTGGTGTGTCAGTGATGTAGTGTCGGTTGTGGTGTGTCAGTGATGTAGTGTCGGTTGTGGTGTAGTTCAGATTATTATCAGATTTCTCCCTCTTAATGGTAGATGTGGTGTTTATTGTGCTGGATGAGGGATTTATGTGCCGCGATTCCTCCGGCGCGCTCGCTCTACTGAGTGTAAGCTTCTCTGCTGCTCTAATCCAATCTGCACAGAGATTACAGATGTTATTGCTGCTCCTCTTCTCTTTCTAGTTTGTATTTGACACCTTAATTGTATTCCTTGTCCCCCTGCTTGTCTTGTTTTATTGGGCACCTCACCCATCACAGGAGGGTGCTAGGGAGGATGGGGAACAGTGTTGGGGATGGGGAGCAGTGCTGGGGGACGGGGAGCCATGCTGGGGGACGGGATGCAGTGCTGAGGGATGGGGAGCCATGCTGGGGGACGGGTAGCAGTGCTGAGGGCTGGGGTTCAGTGAGCTCCTCCTCTATATTCTGTGCTGGTTCTCCTCCCCGTATTCCTGTGCTGGTCCTCCTCCGTATCCTGTGCTGGTTCTCCTGCCCATATCCTGTGCTGGTTCTCCTCTCCCGTATCCCGTGCTGGTTTCTCTCCCCGTATCCTGTGCTGGTTCTCCTCTGTATCCTGTGCTGGTCCTCCTCCGTCTCCTGTGCTGGTTCTCCTCCCTGTATCCTGTGCTGGTTCTCCTCCGTATCCTGTGCTGGTTCTCCTCCCCGTATCCTGTGCTGGTCCTCCTCCGTATCCTGTGCTGGTTCTCCTCCCCGTATCCTGTGCTGGTTCTCCTCCGTAACCTGTGCTGGTTCTCCTCCCCATATCCTGTGCTGGTCCTCCTCCGTATCCTGTGCTGGTTCTCCTCCCCATATCCTGTGCTGGTTCTCCTCCCCATATCCTGTGCTGGTTCTCCTCCGTAACATGTGCTGGTTCTCCTCCCCATATCCTGTGCTGGTTCACCGTATCCTGTGCTGGTTCTCCTCCGTATCCTGTGCTGGTTCTCCTCCCCATATCCTGTGCTGGTCCTCCTCCGTATCCTGTGCTGGTTCTCCTCCCCGTATCCTGTGCTGGTTCTCCTCCCCATATCCTGTGCTGGTTCTCCTGCCCATATCCTGTGCTGGTTTCCCTCCCCGTATCCTGTGCTGGTTCTCCTGCCCGTATCCTGTGCTGGTTTCCCTCCCCGTATCCTGTGCTGGTTCCCCTCCCCTATATCCTGTACTGGTTCTCCTCCGTATCCTGTGCTGGTTCCCCTCCCCTGTATCCTGTACTGGTTCTCCTCCTCCATATCTGGTGCTGGTCCTCCCCCGTGTCCTGTGCTGATTCTCCTCCCCATATCCTGTGCTGGTTCTCCTGCCCCGTATCCTGTGCTGGTTCTCCTGCCCGTATCCTGTGCTGATTCTCCTCCCCCATATCCCGTGCTGGTTGTCCTCCCCCGTATCCAGTGCTGGTTCTCCTCTTCCGTATCCTGTGCTGGTTATCCTCCCCCATATCATGAGCTGGTTCTCCTCCCCCGTATCCTGTGCTGGTTCTCCTCCTCCGTATCCTGTGCTGGTTATCCTCCCTCATATCATGAGCTGGTTCTCTCCCGTATCCTGTGCTGGTTCTCCTCCCCTGTATCCTGTGCTGGTTCTCCTCCCCCGTATCCTGTACTGGTTCTCCTCCTCCATATCTGGTGCTGGTTCTCTCCCGTATCCTGTGCTGATTCTCCTCCCCCATATCCCGTGCTGGTTCTCCTCCCCCGTATCCTGTGCTGGTTCTCCTCCCCCGTATCCTGAGCTGGTTCTCCTCCCCCGTAACCTGTGCTGATTCCTCTCCTCCATATCCGGCGCTGGTTCTCCTCCCCCATATCCTGTGCTGGTTCTCCTCTCCCGTATCCTGTGCTGTTTCTCCTCTCCCGTATCCTGTGCTGGTTCTCCTTCCCCATATCCGTTGCTGGTTCTCCTCTCCCGTATCCTGAGCTGATACTCCTCCCCTTATCCAGTGCTGGTTCTCCTCCTCTGTATTCTGTGCTAGTTTTCCTCCCCCATATCCGGTGCTGGTTCTCCCCGTATCCTGACCTGGTTATCCTCCCCCATATCATGAGCTGGTTCTCCTCCCCTGTATCCTGTGCTGGTTCTCCTCCGTATCCTGTGCTGGTTCTCCTCCGTATCCTGTGCTGGTTATCCTCCCTCATATCATGAGCTGGTTCTCTCCCGTATCCTGTGCTGGTTCTCCTCCCCCGTATCCTGTGCTGGTTCTCCTCCCCCGTATCCTGTACTGGTTCTCCTCCTCCATATCTGGTGCTGGTTCTCTCCCGTATCCTGTGCTGATTCTCCTCCCCCATATCCCGTGCTGGTTCTCCTCCCCCGTATCCTGTGCTGGTTCTCCTCCCCCGTATCCTGAGCTGGTTCTCCTCCCCCGTAACCTGTGCTGATTCCTCTCCTCCATATCCGGCGCTGGTTCTCCTCCCCCATATCCTGTGCTGGTTCTCCTCTCCCGTATCCTGTGCTGTTTCTCCTCTCCCGTATCCTGTGCTGGTTCTCCTTCCCCATATCCGTTGCTGGTTCTCCTCTCCCGTATCCTGAGCTGATACTCCTCCCCGTATCCAGTGCTGGTTCTCCTCCTCTGTATTCTGTGCTAGTTTTCCTCCCCCATATCCGGTGCTGGTTCTCCCCGTATCCTGACCTGGTTATCCTCCCCCATATCATGAGCTGGTTCTCCTCCCCCGTATCCTGTGCTGGTTCTCCTGCCCGTATCCTGTGCTGTTTCCCCTCCCCCGTATCCTGTACTTGTTCTCATCCATATCTGGTGCTGATTCTCATCCGTATCCTGTGCTGGTTCTCCTCCCCCATATCATGAGCTGGTTCTCCACCCCATATCCTGTAATGGTTCTCCTGCTCGTATCCTGTGCTGGTTCCCCTCCCCCGTATCCCGTACTTGTTCTCCTCCTCCATATCTGGTGCTAATTCTCATCCATATCCTGTGCTGGTTCTCCTCCCCCATATCCTGTGCTGGTTCTCCTCCTCCGTATCCTGTGCTGGTCCCCTCCCCCTGTATCCTGTGCTGGTTCTCCTCCTCCGTATCCTGTACAGGTTCTCCTCCGTATTCTCTGCTGTTTCTCCTCGCCATATCCAGAGCTGGTTCTCCTCCCCCGTATCCTGTGCTGGTTCTCCTCCCCATATCCAGAGCTGGTTCTCCTCAACCATAACTTGTCCTGGTTCTCCCCCCCCCCCCAATATACGGTACTGGTTCTCCTCCCCCGTATCCTGTGCTGGTTCTCCTCCCCATATCCAGAGCTGGTTCGTCTTCTCCATATCCAGAGCTGGTTCTCCTCCCCATATCCAGAGCTGGTTCTCCTCAACCATAACCTGTCCTGGTTCTCCCCCCTCCCCCGTATCCTGTGCTGGTTCTCCTCCCCACATCCAGAGCTGGTTCTCCTCCCCACATCCGGAGCTGGTTCTCCTCCCCATATCCAGAGCTGGTTCTCCTCCCCATATCCGGTGCTGGTTGTCTTCCCCCCGTATCTGGTGCTGGTTCTCCTCCCCCGTATGTGGGATCACTGGAGCAGCATGTTATATGTCAGGTCAGCACCCCGGCCCCTGGTCATTGAGGGTACTACATAGTAATAAGCTCTACCCCTCCCCTATCTGATCTTTTCCTGTGGATGTGCTGCACTATCCATGGTTCTTCCCCAGCAGCGCTCCGTCACTCCCAGTGGATCCTCCTCATTACTGTACAATGGCCTCGGTCTGTGTAGATGGAGAGTTCAGCCCGGGGGGGGGGGATACACAGAGGTCTAATGGTGCTGGACAAAGCTCATATCCGCTTAGATGCTTCAGTGCAGAAGGAAGATGTTCTCAGGCTAAAATGTGTCCCAGCAATTAACATTGTCCCCATTCTTAGAAGACGCGTCATCGTCAGGTCCGGAGCCGTCACTATAATCTTAACATGTAACGAAGCTGCAGCTTTCAACAGCGTTTTACATCCACTAATAATCCAGAGTAACTTCAAAAACATTATATCAAGTGTTCTAATATGAGGAAGTTCAGAGATCGCGGCCTCCGCGGGTGCTCCCCTATAGATATCCACACAGTGGTGCTTTTACGAGTCTGTAAGGAGAGATGAAGACGTCTCTTGGCGTCTGTTGTCACGAGGATTGTATCAGATGCCGGTTGTATGCAGATATCTATCGAAAGCTCAATCTGTGGTGTGGGATGTTTCGCTGCTCGGATGCAGTCATCACATTTAGGAAATCTGCCGTAATAAATGACTAAAAGGACCATCGACCATGAATCTTGATGGACCTGCAGGAGGTGCCCGGGCGGTGGTTGGCAGTAGTTCTCGGGTGATGTAGCAGATGGAGGGGGCGATCTCCTTGCTTTTTGTCTCCTGCACAGCTCCTTTTCATGAAGATCGATGTAGTTCCTTCTGTAGCTCCACTTCTTCTCATTCTAAGATACATGTTTCCCGACCCACCAAAAAAGCTCCATACACGTGCAGTACGGTCCCTGGTCTTGTGGGGTGTAGTGTCTGAACCTGCGCTGAATAAACTCAGCTTAAAGGAAAAGTTTACAAACACTAAGGATGTGAAAATCGTCTTAAATCTTCTCTGCGGACATCTGATGACTTAAATGTACAGGCCCGAAGCCTCAGACTGCACTAATGAGGGATTCTGATGAGAACATGCACCGTTCTGATTTCTGGCAGGTGCGGTCATGGAGACACCATCCACTTCAATGTCCACATACATTACTGGGAGGAGAGAGAAAAAACACACGGCGCCACCTTGTGCAAATCAGTGGGTAAAGGATGAGACGAGAGGGCATGTATCATGCTCACCTAGGTAGGATGTAAGAAGGCATATAGAACCACAGTGCTGCTGCCAGATCCGAGTCGGTATCCCGAGGGGACCGCTTTGTTGAAGGGAGAAGGAGAAAAAATGGATCTTTCTGAGGGCGCTGCTGCGTGGTGGAATTGATGAGAACAAAGTCCAGAGTATGATATACGAGAAGTTTTATTTCAATAAGTGGCTACGCGTTTCAACGCTGAACAAGCGTCTTCCTCAGGCCATCAGACTTGTTCGGCGTTGAAACGCGTAGCCACTTATTGAAATAAAACTTCTCGTATATCATACTCTGGACTTTGTTCTCATCAATTCCACCACGCAGCAGCGCCCTCAGAAAGATCCATTTTTTCTCCTTCTCCCTTCACATACATTACTGACACTGTGCAGGCCGAGCAGGATGCAGCTATTGGTGTGGACAATGGCTCAGTAGTGCAGCCTCAGGCTTTGCAGCTTCACGTGACCTCAGCAGAGCAGGAAGAGAAGGGACTTTTGTAGATTTCCTAATAATTGCGATAGGTTTCTGTATGTGGGGGAGAATACATTGTGGCACTCGCTTCGGCTCTCTCTCTTCTGTGCTGTTGATGGCACTTCTCTGTTCTTCTGATCCTGTTAGTAAATCTCATCAGGATTGTCCAGCGCTGACCTGTAAAGTGTTTAATTGTGCAGCAGATTATCACAGTACCAGTGGGAATGGAGCGATGCTCTGCAGCGTTAACATTTCATAGTCTGCTCAGAGCTTAGCTGCAATTGAACATTGCAATAAAAATGTAATTGTTTGTCAGACGTGTCAGCAGCGCCTTCTCGTAACTGCTTGAACATTCAAGGTGGTGAGTAGGAGGGACTGACACCGATCTTGTTAAAATACTCAGCACTCCCCCGCAACACCGAGAATATAACCCACTGATCAGGAGCAGCTGGCAAGGAAATATGGTGTTCTGCAGAGATCCTCTCTGTCTGCCAAGACTCCTCATGATATCATTCACCAGGCCGACCTCAGATCCATAACTGATGACACCAACCATCATGATGTCCATGAATGAGAGCGCGGACGACCGACACGTAGACCTGATGTCCCTGAATGAGAGCGTGGACAACCGACACGTAGACCTGATGTCCATGAATGAGAGCGCGGACAACCGACATGTAGACCTGATGTCCAGAAATGAGAGTGCGGTCAACCGACATGTAGACCTGATGTCCAGAAATGAGAGTGCGGACAACCGACATGTAGATCTGAGAGGTTTAGCATGAGAACTGTTCCCCCGGAGGCAGCTTCTTTTCTCCTCCTTGTCCTCACAGTCTCTCGGCAGCTTTGTTCTTTTTAATCTAATCCCTGAGTGATTTTCCTGCACTAGTCATCTGGTTTTTCAGTGATTGCAGAGATTCTGAGCAGTTACAGACAGTAGAAACGCCAGGTATAGAGGAGATGGACATTTGAAACGTGGAGGAAGAGGCATTTTAATAAGATATATGACACATTTTACCTTTACTGGCAGTGAGAGTTGTGGAGTTATGGCTGGAGCTCGTCTTTCTCTGACCTGTTTTAGTTATTACACTTAATCCCGGCACCCTGGAAATGTTTTATGCACGAGAAGTCAGGCTTATTCACTAACAAAAAGGTGCCCATAAACATTAGATGGATGTTGGTTGAACCCACCGATCTTAGTGCTCTCGTCTAAGCATCTAATGTGTATGGCGGTGTCCTGACTGTTACGGCTGCGGACCGCCGCTTCTCACCTCCCTTGGAGGTCCGCGACCGCAGACATCTGGCCTCCTGCCAGCGTCTCCCTCCTCGGAGACGCCAGCTTGCAAGGCCATCCTGTCCTGGACTGTGTATTAGGGTGCGCGCGTGCTCGTCTCTGGCCTTAAAGGGACAGCGAGCGCATACTAAGAGTTCCATACCCAATCCCCAGATCACCATGGACTATGAAAAGGGCTCCGCCTTTCCACTCCTTGCCTGAGCATCGTTGTTGTCTACCCATGTTCGTATTGCATATGGTCCCTTAGTTGTATCCTGCTCTCAGTGATCCCGTATGGTGTATCCTGTTGCTTTATTGTCTTCTGTACCTGAGCCTTTAGTTGGAGTTGTGTGTATCATGTGTCACGTCTGCTGTCATCTGCCACGCCTGGTGCCTTATACCACGTCTGGTATCATCCGCCACATCAAGTTCCATCTGTGCCAAAACCTCTGCTACTATCTGGACTCTTACAGGTACTCTCGTGTTAAGTATAGACTCTATATACTGTTATTTGGCCAGCTGCCACTCCGCTACGGTGGAGCGGCCTAGTGGGTCCACATACCCCTAGATCGTGACAGTACGCTCAGGACAAGGAATCCGCTGGCCAACCTAAGACGGCATTTCAGGGGATGCAAACAGATATGCACGACCTGCCAGGATCAGCTACTACAGGCAGTGAATTCTATCTTTACCCATCTGGATCATCCTCCTTCTCCTCCTGTGGATGCTGCTGCTGTTCCACTGCCTGTTAACCCTCCTGCCTGTTCCAGATCCACAGTTTCGCTTCCTCTACCGCCTCACTATGACGGAGATCCTAGAGCCTGTAGGGGCTTCATTAACCAATGTACCATCCATTCTAGACTGCGTGCTCATCTCTTCGCCTCTGATGAGGCCAAGGTAGCATTCATCATTTCTCTTCTCGCTGGCAAGGCCCTGGCTTGGGCGAAGTCAACTTTGGAATGGGAGGGCCCGAAATTCTCGGATTTAGCCTTATTTTTAGAAACTTTTTGTACAGTATTCGAAGAGCCTGGTCGAACATCCTCTTTAGCTGCCTCTCTGCTAACTCTCAAGCAAGGGGTGTTGATGGTAGGAGAATATGCCATCTCCTTCTGTACAATGGCGGCAGAGCTGGCATGGAACAATGAGGCCTTGGTGGCAACCTTTTGTCAAGGACTGTCCATGCACATCAAAGACAAACTGGCAGCTCGCGATCTTCCTTCCACTCTGGATGCTCTTATTCTGTTGGCAACCCAGGTTGACATGAGGATCCAGGAACGTGCTCAGGATTTTCGGCGAGAGAGACGTCTCTACAGACTGGCACCCTTGTTCCAGAGACCCCTATTGCCTTCCTATGCAGGTGGACAGAATCAAATTGTCTGAGCAGGAGAAACAGTGCAGATGCTCTTTATGTTTGTGTCTGTATTGTTGCCTCAAAGGCCATTTTGTGCGCCAATGTCCACAAAAGCTGGGAAACTCCAGCACCTAGGGTTGGTTGGAAAGACAACCCTAATTGGAACGATGCCAAACGCCAAATCCTCTCCCAAATTATCTATTCCTGTAAACATCGTCTTTGGAGAGACATCAGACTACTCCTCTGCCTATCCGGATTCCGGAGCAGCTGCAAAATTTATCCAGCAGGATCTATTTGGTCGCCTGCATCAACCCACAGTTCCTCTGGGGAGACCTTTGGCTGTTGCCTCTGTGAATGGACTACCATTGCCTGATCTTATTGTTCCCGTCACTGAACCACTGACACTACAAGTCGGAGTTTTTCACTCAGAACAGATCACCTTCCTCGTCTTGCCTAAAGCTATCAACCCTATTCTGCTGGGCCTGCCTTGGCTTTATCTACACTATCCATTTCTCGACTGGAGTTCCGGAGAAGTCTTCCAATGGGGATCCAAGGGCCTTCACCGCTGCCTGCCACAGGTTCGTCCCGTTTTGCCTCCACTGCCTCTGTCACTCTCCGATCTACTCTCACAATATGCCAGTTTTGCGGACGTCTTCAGCAAGAATGAGGCAGAGACTTTTCCTCCCATCGCATCAATGATTGCCCTGTTGAGTTGCTTCCTGATGCCTCACCACCTCATGGGCGAGTCTATCCTCTCTCCCTGACGGAGACCCTAGCCATGTCCGCCTACGTTAAAGAGAACGTTGAGAGAGGGTTCATGCGGAAGTCTTTCTCCCTGGTCAGAGACGGATTCTTCTTCGTCCTGTGCCAGCCATGACTCAAGTACCAGCAGCTAACTCTTCATTTGGGACTTTTATTTACATCTGGCAGCAAACTAAGTCTGTGATTCTCCAGGCAGTGGACCGCATGAAAAAGCATGCCGATAAAAAAAGAAAAGTTCATCCTCAGTTCTCTCCTGGAGTCAAAGTCTGGCTATCCTCAGGAAACATTCGTCTCAAGATGCCCTCTCACAAATTCGCTCCCAGGTTCCTCAGTCCTTTCGAGGTTCTGCAACGGATAAAACCTGCATCATATAAACTTCAGTTGCCTCCTACTCTCAGGGTTCCCAACTCATTCCTTGTGTCCCTCCTTAAACCTGTGGTTCTGAACCATTACAGTAAAGCTCCTAGTTCTTCAGTTGTTCCCAGTGGTTCTTCTGATGTGTTCGAGGTGAAAAGATTCTGGTCTGCAAGAGAGTAGGAGGAAGAACTTTCTATTTAGTGGACTGGAAAGGGTTTCGTCCTGGGGAGAGATCCTGGGAGCCAGAAGAGAACCTTAATGCCCCTGCTCTCATTAAGAAATTCCTCTTACGCTCTGGACCCAAGAAGAGGTGGCGTAAGAAGGGGGTACTGTTACGGATGTGGCCGCGGACAGGCCACTGCGCTCCTTGGAGACGCTAGATTAACGGCCATCCTGTTCTGGACTGTGCATACTAAGAATTCCCTACCCATTCCCCAGATCACCTTGGACTATATAAAGGGCTCTGCTCTTCCACTCCTTGCCTGAGCGTTGTTGTTGTTGTTGTCTACCCATGTTCGTATTGCAAATGGTCCCTTAGTTGTATCCTGCTCCCAGTGTTCCTGTATCCTGTTGCTGTATTGTCTCCTGTGCCTGAGCCTTCAGCTGGAGTCATGTGTATCATCTGCCACGTCTGCTGTCATCTGCCACGCCTGGTGTCATCTACCACGTCTGCTGTAAGCTGCCACACCTGGTGCCTTATACCACGTCTGGTGTCATCTACCACGTCTGCTGTCATCTGCCATGCCTGGTGTCATCTACCACGTCTGCTGTAAGCTGCCACACCTGGTGCCTTATACCACGTCTGGTATCATCCGCCATGTCTGGCGTCATCTGCCACGTCAAGTTCCATCCGATTCAGAGCCTCTGCTACTGTCTGGACTCTTAAAGGTACTCTCGTGCTAAGGACTTTGCATAGACTTTATAGACTGTTGTTTGGCCAGCTGCTACGGCGGAGCGGCCTTGTGGGTCCACATACCCCTAGATCGTGACACTGACCCTCCCCTGCCGGCAGAGCGGAAAGAATGATCGGGAAAGTTGGATTTCAACATGCTGATCCTTTGTTCTCACGGGAGATAAGTTGCCTCCATAGGCCAAGGGTGCATGTGTACGGGACTGTTATCTTTGGTGTATGGCAGCTTTACTGCTTGGCACATCGGTTGTAGGTAGTGATGTCACTTCTGTACTAGGAGAAGTCTTAGCCATAGTAGAACATGACAGAAATGTCCTTACAGAGGTCTAGATCTTCGGCTGAGCAGACGTGGATGTACGGGGCTCTAGATTTTGGCCGTGATCCTTCAGTCTGTGCGTGCAATGATGAGCACATCAGACAGTGGATAGAATAGCGGCTTCTTAAAGTGGCCTCAGATGGTGGAATCTTTTCTAGGAGAAAAAGGGGAAAGATTTTGTGAATTCATGAATTTCCCATGCTGCTAACAAGAGGATGGAGCCACCGGGAAACGTGTGTATTATGGCGATCCCATAGCCACTTGGTGGCACCGTGGACGCTCCTGTTTACTCCTCATATGATCCGTACTTTTCTTTTTGTGGCCCTTGTTCCTCTTCCTTTGTTTGCTGACATTGCTGATCCTGCGGAGGGGGCTCATGTCTCTGGGTACAACACCAACATCAGCTGTGGCCCTGGAGCATTGCACAGCCCGTAGCAGTTGCCGAGGCTTCCTATGTACATCCTTGTGAGAAGAGACTGTGAGGGCCCGGGCCCCTGGTAATGTTCCGGATGAGATGGTGGCAGTAATAACCTGCGCTCGTGTCTAAAGCCGCCTCTGTTTTCTTCTCGCATCAGATAATTGCAGCTTTAACAGCATTAATTAGGTTAATTGTTGGTTCCCAGCAGGGCGGGGGAGGGGTCATTTCCTCGTGGGGCTTCTTATCTGTCATATCTCTGCCCTGTCATTGATCCCTGGGATAAGTGGTAACGTCCATAGAACAAGGTCACTCTTATTTATAGCGTCTATGATCTGGGACTGGCATCCAACAGGCCAGGCGGACATTTATTCTCTTACCCCTCTTACTGGGATTCCATACAACCGGCTGCTGGGAAATGTTCGGGGACAGACACTTCTATCCCAACTTGTAAATTTGACTTTATTTAAAATAATTTCCCTGTGAATTAAGATGAAACGCTCTGCAGCTTTCTAATAGACTCTGTCTTTTATGTCTCACCATTTTACAGTTTTCTGCTTGCTGTCAGTGACTTGGAGGAATTATTACTTCCATTACTCTCAGAGGCTGAAAATCTGTCCTGACTGAGTCCTGTTCACAATTATATCCAGCCTGGACACCAGACGGAGACATTTTACCTGCACTGATACATTGTAACAAACTATCAGAACAAGAGAGATATGTGCAGCTGCTGTATCCAGCTCAAAGAGTATTGTGTAGACTGAATACAATTGTAACAAACCCTCTTCTATGAAAAATATTAAGTCTGTGTGAGTTTTCAGTCTTTATCACTATTGTTCAACTTATTTATTAATGATACAGAGGATGGGAGTAGTAGTGCTGGTTCTGTACAGATGACAGTCTATGTAGTATAGTTCATAAATTCTAGGATGATTTGGACACTGAGTGTTTGGGCTCCACCTGGCAAATGAGGATAAATGTAAAGCTCTGTATCTGGGAGTAATAATCTGCAGGATCATATGTCCTAGAGGAGCTACACTGGGAGTAATAGTCTGCAGCATCATGTGTCCTAGAGGAGCTATACTGGGAGTAATAATCTGCAGGATCATATGTCCTAGAGGAGCTACACTGGGGGGTAATAATCTGCAGCATCATATGTCCTAGAGGAGCTACAATGGGAGAGTGCAGTGAATCTGTGGAATAGCTGACCCCAGGAGCTGGTTCTTTAAAGAGGCTGTCACCACATTATAAGTGCCCTATCTTGTACATGATGTGATCGGCGCTGTAATATAGATAACAGTGGTCCTAGTAATAAAGAGGCTCTGTCACCACAATATAAGTGGCCTATATTGTACATGATGTGATCGACGCTGTAATGTAGATAACAGTGGTCCTAGTAATAAAGAGGCTCTGTCACATTATAAGTTCCCTATCTTGTACATGATGTGATCGGCGCTGTAATGTAGATAACAGTGGTCCTAGTAATAAAGAGGCTCTGTCACCACATTATAAGTGGCCTATATTGTACATGATGTGATCGGCGCTGTAATGTAGATAACAGTGGTCCTAGTAATAAAGAGGCTGTCACCACATTATAAGTGTCCTATCTCCTACATAATGTGATCAGCGCTGTAATGTAGATAACAGTAGTCCTAGTAATAAAGAGGCTGTCACCACATTATAAGTGTCCTATCTCCTACATAATGTGATCAGTGCTGTAATGTAGATAACAGTGGTCCTAGTAATAAAGAAGCTCTGTCACCACATTATAAGTGCCCTATATTGTACATTTTGTGATCGGGGCTGTAATGTAGATAACAGTGGTCCTAGTAATAAAGAGGCTGTCACCACATTATAAGTGGCCTATATTGTACATGATGTGATCGGCGCTGTAATGTAGATAACAGATGTCCTAGTAATAAAGGGGCTCTGTCACCACATTATTAGTGGCTTATCTTGTACATGATGTGATCGGCGCTGTAATGTAGATAACAGTGGTCCTAGTAATAAAGAGGCTCTGTCACCACATTATAAGTGGCCTGTCTTGTACATGATGTGATCGGCGCTGTAATGTAGATAACAGTGGTCCTAGTAATAAAAAGGCTGTCACCACATTATAAGTGTCCTATCTCCTACATAATGTGATCAGTGCTGTAATGTAGAGAACAGTGGTCCTAGTAATAAAGAGGCTGTCACCACATTATAAGTGGCTTATCTTGAACATTATGTGATCGGCGCTGTAATGTAGATAACAGTGGTCCTAGTAATAAAGAGGCTCTGTCACCACATTATAAGTGGCCTATCTTGTACATGATGTGATCGGCGCTGTAATGTAGATAACAGTGGTCCTAGTAATGAAGAGGCTCTGTCACCACAATATAAGTGGCCTATATTGTACATGATGTGATCGACGCTGTAATGTAGATAACAGTGGTCCTAGTAATAAAGAGGCTCTGTCACCACATTATAAGTGGCTTACCTTGTACATGATGTGATCGGCGCTGTAATGTAGATAACAGTGGTTCTAGTAATAAAGAGGCTTTGTCACCACATTATAAGTGGCTTATCTTGTACATGATGTGATCGGCGCTGTAATGTAGATAACAGTGGTCCTAGTAATAAAGAGGCTGTCACCAGATTATAAGTGTCCTGTCTCCTACATAATGTGATCAGCGCTGTAATGTAGATAACAGTGGTCCTAGTAATAAAGAGGCTCTGTCACCACATTATAAGTGACCTATATTGTACATGATGTGATCGGCACTGTAATGTAGATAACAGTGGTCCTAGTAATAAAGAGGCTTTGTAACCACATTATAAGTGGCCTATATTGTACATGATGTGATCGGCGCTGTAATGTAGATAACAGTGGTCCTAGTAATAAAGAGGCTGTCACCACATTATAAGTGTCCTATCTCCTACATAATGTGATCAGCGCTGTAATGTAGCTAACAGTGGTCCTAGTAATAAAGAGGCTGTCACCACATTATAAGTGTCCTATTTCCTACATAATGTGATCAGTGCTGTAATGTAGATAACCGTGGTCCTAGTAATAAAGAGGCTCTGTCACCACATTATAAGTGGCTTATCTTGAACATTATGTGATCGGCGCTGTAATGTAGATAACAGTGGTCCTAGTAATAAAGAGGCTCTGTCACCACATTATAAGTGGCCTATCTTGTACATGATGTGATCGGCGCTGTAATGTAGATAACAGTGGTCCTAGTAATAAAGAGGCTCTGTCACCACAATATAAGTGGCCTATATTGTACATGATGTGATCGACGCTGTAATGTAGATAACAGTGGCCCTAGTAATAAAGAGGCTCTGTCACCACATTATAAGTGGCTTTCCTTGTACATGATGTGATCAGCGCTGTAATGTAGATAACAGTGGTTCTAGTAATAAAGAGGCTCTGTCACCACATTATAAGTGGCTTTCCTTGTACATGATGTGATCAGCGCTGTAATGTAGATAACAGTGGTCCTAGTAATAAAGAGGCTCTGTCACCACATTATAAGTGACCTATATTGTACATGATGTGATCGGCACTGTAATGTAGATAACAGTGGTCCTAGTAATAAAGAGGCTCTGTAACCACATTATAAGTGGCCTATATTGTACATGATGTGATCGGCGCTGTAATGTAGATAACAGTGGTCCTAGTAATAAAGAGGCTGTCACCACATTATAAGTGTCCTATCTCCTACATAATGTGATCAGCGCTGTAATGTAGATAACAGTGGTCCTAGTAATAAAGAGGCTGTCACCACATTATAAGTGTCCTATTTCCTACATAATGTGATCAGTGCTGTAATGTAGATAACAGTGGTCCTAGTAATAAAGAAGCTCTGTCACCACATTATAAGTGCCCTATATTGTACATTTTGTGATCGGGGTTGTAATGTAGATAACAGTGGTCCTAGTAATAAAGAGGCTGTCACCACTTTATAAGTGGCCTATCTTGTACATCATGTGATCGGCGCTGTAATGTAGATAACAGTGGTCCTAGTAATAAAGAGGCTCTGTCACCACATTATAAGTGGCTTATCTTGTACATGATGTGATCGGCGCTGTAATGTAGATAACAGTGGTCCTAGTAATAAAGAGGCTCTGTCACAACATTATAAGTGGCCTACCTTGTACATTATGTGATCGGCGCTGTAATGTAGATAACAGTGGTCCTAGTAATAAAGAGGCTCTGTCACCACATTATAAGTGGCCTATATTGTACATGATGTGATCGGCGCTGTAATGTAGATAACAGTGGTCCTAGTAATAAAGAGGCTCTGTCACCACATTATAAGTGGCCTATATTGTACATGATGTGATCGGCGCTGTAATGTAGATAACAGTGGTCCTAGTAATAAAGAGGCTTTGTCGCCACATTATAAGTGGCCTATATTGTACATGATGTGATCGGTGCTGTAATGTAGATAACAGTGGTCCTAGTAATAAAGAGGCTCTGTCACCACATTATAAGTGGCCTATCTTGTACATGATGTGATCGGCGCTGTAATGTAGATAACAGTGGTCCTAGTAATAAAGAGGCTCTGTCACCACATTATAAGTGGCCTATATTGTACATGATGTGATCGGCGCTGTAATGTAGATAACAGTGGTCCTAGTAATAAAGAGGATCTGTCACCACGTTATAAGTGGCCTATCTTGTTCATGATGTGATCGGCGCTGTAATATAGATAACAGTGGTCCTAGTAATAAAGAGGATCTGTCACCACGTTATAAGTGGCCTATCTCGTACATGATGTGATCGGCGCTATAATGTAGATAACAGTGGACCTAGTAATAAAGAGGCTCTGTCACCACATTATAAGTGGCCTATATTGTACATCATGTGATCGGTGCTGTAATGTAGATAACAGTGGTCCTAGTAATAAAGAGGCTCTGTCACCACATTATAAGTGGCCTATATTGTACATGATGTGATCGGCGCTGTAATGTAGATAACAGTGGTCCTAGTAATAAAGAGGCTTTGTCACCACATTATAAGTGGCCTATATTGTACATGATGTGATCTGTGCTGTAATGTAGATAACAGTGGTCCTAGTAATAAAGAGGCTCTGTCACCACATTATAAGTGGCCTATATTGTTCATGATGTAATCGGCGCTGAAATGTAGAGAACAGTGGTCCTAGTAATAAAGAGGCTCTGTCACCACATTATAAGTGGCCTATATTGTACATGATGTGATCGGCACTGTAATGTAGATAACAGTGGTCCTAGTAATAAAGAGGCTCTGTAACCACATTATAAGTGGCCTATATTGTACATGATGTGATCGGCGCTGTAATGTAGATAACAGTGGTCCTAGTAATAAAGAGGCTCTGTCACCACATTATAAGTGGCCTATATTGTACATGATGTGATCGGCACTGTAATGTAGATAACAGTGGTCCTAGTAATAAAGAGGCTCTGTCACCACATTATAAGTAGCCTATATTGTACATGATGTGATCGGCGCTGTAATGTAGATAACAATGGTCCTAGTAATAAAGAGGCTCTGTCACCACCATCATGTACAATATAGGGAACTTATAATGTGGTGACATAGCCTCTTTATTACTAGGACCACTGTTATCTACATTACAGCGCCGATCACATCATGTACAATATAGGGCACTTATAATGTGGTGACAGAGCCTCTTTATTACTAGGACCACTGTTATCTACATTACAGCGCCGATCACATCATGTACAATATAGGGAACTTATAACGTGGTGACAGAGCCTCTTTATTACTAGGACCACTGTTATCTACATTACAGCGTCGATCACATCATGTACAATATAGGGCACTTATAATGTGGTGACAGAGCTTCTTTATTACTAGGACCACTGTTATCTACATTACAGCGCTGATCACATTATGTACAATATAGGGAACTTATAATGTGGTGACAGAGCCTCTTTAAGAGCAGTAAATCTGTGGAATAGCCGAATAGTAGTCACAGCAGGTCCCCTAACACACACTTTACCAGTAGTCACAGCAGACTACCCCTACACATCCACTACAATAGCTACAGCACGCTACCACCCATACATACCTTACCATTAGTTTAAGCAGGCCACCCCACACACAATTTACCAGTAGTCACAGCAGGCCAGCCCCGCAGACGCACTATACCAGTAGTCACAGTATGCCAGCCCCGCAGACACACTATACTAGTAGTCACGGCAGGCCAGCCCCGCAGACACACTATCCAGTAGTCACAGCAGGCCAGCCCCGCAGACACACTACACCAGTAGTCATGGCAGGCCAGCCCCGCAGACACACTACACCAGTAGTCATGGCAGGCCAGCCCCGCAGACACACTACACCAGTAGTCATGGCAGGCCAGCCCCACAGACACACTATACTAGTAGTCACGGCAGGCCAGCCCCGCAGACACACTATACCAGTAGTCACAGTAAGCCACCTCCTTCCACTAGTGATCACATAAGTGCCACCCTCCTCCCTTAATAAGGAGACAGTCCAAACAGCTCTGTTCTCCCACTCCCAGTAGTCAAAGCAATATCTCCCCTCTCCCCATGCACTCTTCTCGTGTAATAATGCACCATCTGCTGGCTAAAAGCTTCACATGAGCTGCCGTGTAACCGGAGGAGTATACAGCACTGGTATTATTTAACCGGAGGAGTATACAGCACTGGTATTATTTAACCGGAGGAGTATACAGCACTGGTATTATTTAAAGCTATTGAACTTATGCCAGAAGGACTTTATGTTGTCGTATGTTTGACCCAATGTATCTCTGACGTAGCCCATAAACGGGGTGAATCCTGACCTTCTCTCTCATTCATCTGCTTTTCAATGAAGACTCAATGGTTCCATAGACACTAATAAGGGGCCACATCTGTCCTGAGGAGGGACTGTCCAAAGAAAACCTGCTGTGATTGCTCTCCCTATGGTCCTGTCCTCCATTCTTTTTTGTGTGTCAGGAAAGCTCCGATTAATCCACAGAACCTGATATATCGCAGGTCGTCTCTGCCAAAATACCAAGCAATAATCTCGATAAATAAGCTGCAGTGAAGTGGATGAGGTCTCACAGCTGAAGGGCACGACGTTCCCAATCCCTCACCCTCCGCACAGTGATTCTGAGCACTTATTCCCAGCGGTCCATGAGAGGGACCGAGGAAGAAGCTATCAATTGAGTCGTCCTTGTTCCAGGATCACCTATGTACCTGACAGGGGCAGCGGGAGCTCAGTGCAATGTGACTACAGGGGAAAACAGCAAAACTCATAGGGAGGCCAACACTACTCCTCCCCAACACAGGGGTACCCAGTGACCCCCAAATCTACCCATAATGCTGCACCAAGTTATAGAGAAGTCCACACACCTCCCCCAACATGAGGGAACACAGGGAACTGCAAAATTACCCATAACTCTGCACCAAGCTATAGAAAAGTCCACATGCCCCCCCCCCCCCCCCCCCCCAACACGAGGGAACTCAGGGGACTGCAAAACTACCCAGAATTCTGCACCAAGCTATGGAGAAGTCTAATAGCAATCACTATTGAGCTCTCTGCTGTAAGATTAGTCAAACTGTAGACCTATCTGATGTAAGAGCAGTCACATTGTAGACCTCACTGCTGTAGGGTCGTTACACTTTCTGGTATTGGGTTTGTTGATGGCTGGTTCATTACATGAATGTATATATCCAGTTATCTGTATTAGCTCTTTGATCTGGGTATTCTAAATGGTGAAATGAGGCCATTCGGCAGCTACCTCTTGTGGGTTTGGGTTTGGTTCCTCTGGATTAGCACTGTGGACTGGTATGTAACTATGAACGTATTGTTAATCCCATGTGATAATCTGTCACCTGTAGGGCGTGTGGTGTGAGTGTCACTGCTGCAGTAGCAGACCTATGTGCTGCCTGGATGTTGATATATTATGAATTGATCATGGTTTCTTAGTGCAGACATGGGGATGTCGGGGATGTGAGATTTCCGTCTCTTGTGTTTGTGGCTTTGATGCTTTTCTGTTCGCCTTATTGAACCAATTTCGTCTTTATTGCAGAAAAATGAATGGCTGTGTTTGAACTGCCAAACTCAGCGGTTATTAGAGGGAAGCTTAGGAGATGCTCCACCGTCACCCTTACCACCATCAAAACAAGGTTCACCAAGGCATCAACCAGGAATTCTTACCGAGGCATCTCCCAAACATGTCCCTGGAGCTCTGTCATCAGGGTCACCAAGACCCCAGCCAGCTCCAAGTCAGACAGCATCACCCCATCACCAGAAACCCGGACCTGTATCTTCAGCATCTCCTCAGCATCAGACAGGAGCAGCAAGTCAGCACAGAGGGATCACAGGACATCCCCCGGAGCAGAACAGGGGGAGCACTGGACATCCCCAGGAGCAGCACAAGGGGAGCACAGGACATCACCCGGAGCAGAACAGGGGGAGCACTGGACATCCCCAGGAGCAGCACAGGGGGAGCGCAGGACATCCCGCGGAGCAGAAAAGGGGGAGCACTGGACATCCCCCGGAGCAGCACAGGGGGAGCACAGGACATCCCCCGGAGCAGAACAGGGGGAGCACAGGTCATCCCCCGGAGCAGCACAGGGGGAGCACAGGACATCCCCCGGAGCAGAACAGGGGGAGCACTGGACATCCCCCGGAGCAGAACAGGGGGAACACAGGACAACTCTCGGAGCAGCACAGGAGGAGCACAGGACATCACCCAGAGCAGCACAGAGGGATCACAGGACATCCCCCGGAGCAGAACAGGGGGAGCACTGGACATCCCTCGGAGCAGCACAGAGGGAGCACAGGACATCCCCCGGAGCAGAACAGGGGGAGCACTGGACATCCCCCGGAGCAGCACAGAGGGAGCACAGGACATCCCGCGGAGCCCACACATGACAGAAGAAGTTCTCAACAAGGCCACCTCAAGAGTTCAGAACAAATCAAAGTTAATTTCCAGAATGAAAATAGAAAACCCCCAGAAGAGGTGACCCAGACCAAAGCTCCTGCAGATTCTCAAAAGTTGTCAAAGCAGATGGTGCCAAAGGGTAAAACCGTGGGCAGTAAAAAAGAGTCCGGGGCAAAAAATGGGAAGTCGTCCTCCGAGATTCAAAAGATGAGAGACCAAGAGGTGAGTTGTTGTTAGAAGTGAAGAAGTTCCCTGGAATGGGGAGTGTCTATGAATGCGGATGCAGCGGGCTCCACATAATTTACCTAGAAGTTTGTGGGCCCCACTCTGTACTAAGCGCCTGTCTGCTCAATGATCCTGGCTTCTTATGTACCTTGGCCTTGTTTATTGGGTTGTATTGTAGATGGTTTGTCAGACACTAGTTGGATCAGAAAGCATCCATTGTAATGCCACAATCTCCATTTATTGTGCCATAATTCTGCTTTTTGATGCATGTACAGATAAGCCTCATAATTGAGTTGTTACCGCTCATATCACGGTCTGTTCACATAACGTCTCGAAAGTTGAGGCTTTTTTCTTTTGCAGCCTCGTACAATACATGTTTACTTGTGGTATTGAATATTGTGGTCGAGGGACACAAGGCATGCGGTACATATGGAAGCTACAATAGACTGTGCTTGGAAGCTTTACTAACTACATGTTCTTGATTTTCTACAGGATAAAAGCAAGCCTTACTCCCATGACTTGTCTCGCAGCCCTCAAAGCCTAAGCGACACAGGATATTCTTCTGATGGAATTTCTAGCTCACAAAGTGAAATAACAGGACTGGTGCAGCAGGAAGAGGAGAAGTTAAACACAACAGGCATATCTCAACGCAGCCCACCAAGCCCCTCCGAGCTTACTAAGTTGGAAAGTTCTGTCAGACCACTGTTGGAGTCAAAAGGTTCATTCCAAGGTGACAGTGGAAAGATATTCCACGGTTTACGAGAAGATCAAAAGCAGAGGCCAAGGTCACTATCCATTACCCCTGAAGCTTTTGATTCAGATGAAGAATTAGAAGATATCCTAGAAGAAGATGAGGATTCATTGGAATGGGAAAATCAGAGGGATCAAAGGGAATGCATTGAGTCATCGGATGATTTCGGCAGTAAGCTGCGTCATGATTATGTGGAAGACAGTAGTGAAGGTTTCTCTCCTTTACCGATGAGACAACAAAAGGGAAACTTCTCAGATGAAGAGTTTATGAGAAGACAGCTTTTGGAAATGAGTGCAGAAGAAGACAATCTTGAAGATGACGACGATCAGCATTATAGCCATGTAAAATACAGCAGTAGTAAAAATGGACACAAAACAGAGTCGGAAAAAGCCAAAGGTACCTCCTCATCAAAGAGGTCTCCTGCTTATAACTCCCATGACGTGTATGATGACAGTAGGAAGGGTGCAGAGGAGGAAGAGGACCTATCTGCAACACAAGGAGGGCTCCGTCGATTTAAAACTATCGAGTTGAATAGCACAAATAACTACAACAGAGACATTGATCTAGACCAAGAGACAGACATTAGTTTAGATAGGGAGCCAGAGCTAGAGATGGAAAGCCTGACTGGGTCACCAGAAGAACGATCCAGAGGGGAGTACTCTTCTACATTACCCGCAACCACACCAAGCTACACAAGCGGAACATCGCCTACATCTTTGTCATCACTTGAAGAAGATAGTGATAGTAGTCCTAGTCGAAGACAGCGCCTGGAAGAGGTCAAGCAACAGAGGAAAGCCCGCCATCGCTCACATGGTCCTCTACTGCCTACTATTGAAGATTCCTCCGAGGAAGAAGAACTGCGAGAAGAAGAAGAGCTCCTACGAGAACAGGAAAAAATGAGAGAAGTTGAACAGCAGAGGATCAGAAGCACAGCCCGCAAAACCAAAAGAGACAAGGAAGAACTAAGAGCCCAAAGAAGGAGAGAGAGATCAAAAACACCGCCCAGCAATCTGTCTCCCATCGAGGATGCTTCCCCCACCGAAGAGATGAGGCAAGCGGCGGAGATGGAAGAACTGCACAGATCTTCTTGTTCTGAATATTCGCCTTCCATTGATTCAGAAGCAGAAGGTTTTGAAATGATTGCTTCTAAATTGTATAAATCAGGGAGTGAATACAACTTGCCAACATTTATGTCTTTGTACTCTCCAACAGAAAAGACTTCCACCGCCTCCGGTAATAAACCTCTAAAAAGTGCTGAGGAGGTCTATGAAGAACTGATGAGAAAAGCTGAACTGTTCCAGAAACAGCAACAATCACAACAAAACCTCATCTATGGTCATGACTATCAGCAGGTCGGCTACGCAGGCTCCGAGAATCAGAATAACTTTGAGTACCAATATATCGATGATTATGGCTATGACAGTAATAGAAGTGGAGATTCTCAGAATGACTACAACATGGACTTAACAACACCTGGAACGGTTTATGAAGAGATTTTACAAACCTCTCAGAATATCTCAAGAATGCATCAGTCATCATCGATGGACCTACAAGAGGACAAGAAGGCGGATGCCTATGCTGAAAAGCAATATCTGAATGCAGAGAACGCTTACAATGAGATGTTGAAACAAGTCAGTGGTCCTCTTACTCCTGGTACGAGTCCAACTCAGTTGTCTGCACCAGTGTCATTTGCGCCTTCTGAAAGCCTCTCTGGAAGAGTCATACCGGATGTGCGGGTTACGCAGCACTTTTCTAAAGATGGACTTGATCAGACAAAACTTCATAGTTCATCCTCTGTTCCTAGCTCAAAAGCAATATCAGCCTCTTATCATTACGGCAAGGTTTCCACTGCCTCGGCATCCTTCACCCCTAGTGCAAATACTGAGGGAGCATCTCCTTCTCACAGAAGCTATGGACAACCTAGAGGAACCGTGGACTATAGTGCAAATGAAGAGCAATATAAAAATAGAATGGCTGCAGAGATAGATGGATCAAGAGATAAAGGGCAGAGCATTGGGACCAATGTGTCACTGACAACAAAAGTTATTTCTTTCTTTAAGAGTACGAGCCCCCCCTTGTCTCCTACTTCACCTACACAAAGCCCAACTCGTTCATCACCAAGAGTAAATATATCTGCTGGAAGCAGAAATACTGCTGAATTTTCATCCCAGACTCAGAACATCCATAGGCTGGACAGCGCTTCTGTACTGTCATCACCTATGGTAGCTCACGGAACACAGACCACAGACCGCACGCGGTCACCTCGTTTGTCTAGACAGCAATCTTCTCAAGAAACGCCATTCATGGTTATCACACTAGCGTCTGAGTCCTCCATCCAAACGAAACCTATAAGTGTTAGTTCCTCTACTTCACCAGTCACATCACCAACTAGAATAAACCGTCAGCAAAGTATTCATAGTTACAGTCAAACACCAGTCAGTAGTTCACAATCTCAGCAAGAACATATCCAGTCTAGCTACACCAAGACGCACCCAAATCTAGAGAGGCCTCCGGCTTCAGGAATGCAGGGGACTTCTTCTAAAGGTCATCCCACTGCTACTGTAGATGGTTCATGCAATACTTATAGTTGGGGTTCCTTGCCACCTGAGAACATATCACTGTGTAGAATATCTTCTATTCCTGGCACATCGCGGGTGGAGCCTGGTCCTAAACCTAGTGGCAGTGCGGTGGATTTACGAACTGCTATGAAATCTGCTCCAGTCATTATGACTGATCAAGGCATGGATCTTACATCTTTAGCCACTGATTCCAGGAGATATTCCCTAACAATGGATCATTCTCCAGCACGCCAGTCTACCGCTGTCCAGCCCTTAATTGTGAATCTGAATTCCCAAGAACAACCTCATGCTGTCATAGGCACAGCCACAACTGTTAGTATAACTGTTGCATCCTCCATGATTGTATCACAGCCAAAACAACCAATGGTGTATGGAGATCCATTTCAGAACAGGGTCGATTTTGGTCAAGGGACAGGAAGTGCAGTGTGCTTAACACAAGCCAAACACGCAGAACAGACAGCCCAGTCCGGGTTATTGAGTGGAAGTGGCACAGCTGCCTCCGGTAGCAAACCAGAAGAAGCTGGGGGCTTGCAGAAAGACATATTTGCACGATACAACCTTCCTAGTCAGGTAACATCTATGGTTAGACGAGAGATAGCTTCCCAAACGGGGGGTACACAAAACATTGCTAACATTAGTGCCATGCCCAGACAATTCCAACAAGACCAGGGCATAGGTTTTACAGATGCTTATAAGGGTGTCCCTGAGCCTAAAGCTCAGCATCCTCCTATCAATATTGCAGGGAGCCAGCCTCACTCCATGATGGTACACCTGGATGAGAAGGCACCTGGAACAGTTACAAAACTCATGAAAGAAGATCAGGCACCAAATGTCTTAGATCTCACAGGGATAAAACCTGAAAGCCAAGTGGTGTGCTGTGATGTGGTCTACAAGTTACCATTCGGGGGCAGCTGTGCTGGAGCTTATAATTCCAAAGTACCAGACAAAAGTATAGGGGAACCAGCCCAATCCACGAGACCAGGGGTACAGTACTATGGACAGAGAGAGCAAGATCTTCCGGAAAACTATCAATATAGAGAATCAAAACCTATGGTACCACCACCTCCCCCACCGTCTGCACCTGCCCATAATTTTTATGAAGAACAGAAATTCTACCCTTATGGTCCTGCAGGAAGGCTTAATTCATCCATGTCAGAGACCAACTTATCTGACATGGGTCTCTATCAACCTTACCAGGTTCCAGGAGGAGACGGAGCAATGGATCTAAGTACAATGAAGAGCTCCTACAGCATGAACTTCAGTGATGGAAACTACTTGAGCCAGGGATTGCAGTACGGCTCATTCACTGACCTACGTCAGCCCACTGATTTATTTAACAATTCACTGCCCATAAGACGATATAGTTCAATGTCCAATATATACTCTGACTACAGATATTCTTCTAGAGATCTGTCTAACTTTCAAGAGTCAAATCTTGCTCAATACAGTGCAACGACAGCTCGAGAAATCAGCAGAATGTGCGCTGCTCTTAACTCTATGGACCAGTATGGGGGGCGGCATACAAACAGCCCAGATCTAATGCAGTATGGACCGAGTTCAGTTGGTACAGGGCCAGCAGCTAATATGCAGGGAATGGCAGCCATTAGGCAAAATATGATGTATGGTCCTCACTTCACAGACACACATCAAGGCTTTGGAAGTTTAGGACAGTATAATGTACCTGGTCCACGAGGCGGGACTATCAGACAGATGTATCCACCTGCGGGCACTGTGAGAGCCGCAGATGGCATGATTTACTCAACTATCAATACACCTATAGCTTCTACTCTTCCTATTACCACTCAGCCAGCTTCTGTAATAAGACCAATGATCCGAGGTTTGTATAGGCCTTATGCCCCAGGCAGCGTCACTGCTGTTCCTCTAGCAAGTCTTGCTAGGGTGCCACTTGTCACTCCGAGGATGCCATTGGGACCCCAGTCAATGTACCATTATCCTGCAGTAAATAGATTTCCACCTGCTTCTTCAGTATCCACATTTGATACCCCGGTATATTTGGGAAAACCTTCTAGCACCTTTTCACCTGGTACAACAACATGCACAGTCAGCTCCACCACAGTATCATCACTCCCACCAGCTCCAATGGTGGCTTCAGCCTCTGTAGTAACATCTCATATATGTTCAGATACAACAACCACAGACGTTCCTCCAGAGGTCCCAACTGTGTCCTCAGGGGTGCAGAGTTCTTCCAAAGAGGCTAGTCAGTCGCAGCAGAAGACTGCACCTGAGAGCCATTCATCGGGAAATGGCCATAAAGCTGAAAAAGAGGAGAAAGAAAAAGAAGAGAGACAGAGAAAACAGCAGGAACACTCGCTTCAGATCGAAAGAGAGAGAGTAGAACTAGAGGCGATGAGGCAGCTCCGACTACATGAGGAGCTGGAAAGGGAGCGCCTAGAACTGCAGCGTCACCGGGAGAAGGAGCAGATGCTCGTGCAGAGGGAGCTCCATGAGTTGCAGTCAATTAAGCAGCAAGTGATTCAACAACAGCAAGAAGAGCGCCAAGTACAGTTTGTTCTGCAGCGGGAGCAGCTAGCACAGCAAAGGTTGCAGCTTGAACAAATTCAACAGCTGCAACAACAGCTTCAACAGCAACTGGAGGAACAGAAGAGGCAAAAGACTTCCATCCCTCCAGCTTGTGATCAAACCGTACGACTTCCACCCCAGACAGTGTCAGAAATCGCCATTGAAATGCAAAGAACCCTTGCTCAAAGTGGGCAGTACTGGCCGCCAGTAAACCCACCATTCATTGCTATGGCTCCAACTGTACCTGACGCCCAGGGGCAACCACGATATCCGGCACCTCAGAGGCCACTCACTAACTCTGCCTCAGAGATGTCACTACAGACTGATGAGCAGTGGGAAGTGAATAGAACTATCAAGAAAAGGAACTCAATGCCACGTCTCAGGGATGCCTACAACACGGATGACAACCATGAGCCATATATTGTCAAGAAGATAACAGATAGCAGTGTACAGACTGATGATGAGGATGGTGAAGAGAGGGTTTACATGTCACGCCGGCGCAGAACAAAAAGGAGCACCGACTGCAGCGTTCAGACAGATGATGAAGACAATGCAGAATGGGAACAACCAACGCGGAGACGTAGATCCAGATTTTCTCGACATTCTGACTCCAGCTCTGACAGTAAGCACGAATCTAAAGGAACATCAAGTATAGCTATTCAGACCATTAGTGACTGCTCCGTCCAGACCGAACCAGAGCAGCTGAAGAGAGTCTCACCCTCCATACATATAACCACTCCAGATCCCAAGGTGGAAATAGTAAAGTATATATCTGCTCCGGAGAAGACGCGGAAAGGCGAAAGTCTTGCCTGCCAGACGGAACCAGAAACTCAGTCACATGGAATTGTGGTTCCTCAGCTCAGTGTCCCTACAACTATAACACCCTATTCCTCTAATATACAGACTGCCACTTCTGGGCCCCTGGATTCTAATATGTCAAGACAACAAGGAGCCACAAAGTTTGAGAAGAAGAAACCTGATCCTCTGGAGATTGGTTACCAGTCCCATTTGCCAGCGGATACACTTTCTCAGCTGGTTAATCGGCAGCCCCCCAAGTCTCCCCAAGTTCTATACTCGCCAGTGTCTCCGCTTTCACCTCACAGATTACTGGAATCTACATTTGCTTCTAGTGAAAGGCTGAACAAAGCCCACGTTACCCCTCAGAAGCATTTCACGGCTGAAACTACACAACGACAGCAGATCTTACCCCGGCCAATTAAAACCATGCAGAGATCTTTGTCGGATCCTAAACCCTTGAGTCCTACATCTGAGGAGTCGGCCAAGGACAGGTTCTCTCTGTATCAGCATCAGTTACTACTAGGTGGTCAGGTAAGAGACGTGGCGCGGTATCCTGCATAGCCCTGACATTCGCTGCTCTGACACTACTACGTGGTCCTGGAGCACCCAGCAGCCGCCCCATGTAGAGCCCCCACAATTCTACTTCATCTTCTGGCTTCTCATTCTCTTTTTTTCTTTTGTCTTTTTGACGTTTTTGTTTTCTTCACTTTGTGTTTGTGAACATTAGTGGCCACTGCCGCCGTGTCTTCGTTAGTTAGGAGCGCTCCAGGATTAAAGTCGTTTTTTTGTTATTTTCAACACATTTGCTTTTGCCACTTTCCCAAATCCCAACTCTAGAGCCAATAAGCTGCATCGTGACACTAAATAAGTGGGGGAAGATGGAGATGATTGGGGACCACATTTATACGTCTGGTTATTGGATGTAATTATATGGGAGCGTAGAATAGAGTGATAATGAACAGATATAGGACACCATTGAGCGCTCCCCCTGGCCAGAGAAGTCCTTCAGGACGGTGTCTGCACAGGGGATAAGAGACTTCACAGATGGCAGTGAATGGACCTTCTAAAGTCTATTGACGCCCTCTCTGCTCCTTGTTATTCTTCATTAGCCGTGATGAACGTGGTGCCAACTCATCCTGTCCACAGAACGTATCCACGGGGTTCATAGACGAGTTCCCTGTTGGAGACAGACAAATTCTAGGGGTAATGTCATAGGAGGACGATTATTCTCAGTTTGATTTGAGGTTTGGAAGGATCTGGAGATACATGAGTAGAACTTCCACGTTCCATGACACAAATCCTGAGCATTGTGCCTTATTATACTGGGGGCCACACATATAAACTGTGGTACATGCCCCCGCGTAGTGCCATCCTGCACAGATACTTATAGCACAAGGTTTTCATATTCCTTTAACCATCCACAATATATTAAGAGGAACTTGTACAGGACATCGACCACCCCACAGTGCCGCTCCAGCAGCTTTTACAGATAGGCCCTTTCTATGTGCCACATATGGAGGTCAGGGCGGCTCTCCCATCCATGTAAAGCCCAGACTACCATTGATTTTATGGCCACCGTATGTTCACCTTCATTGTGGCAGAGAAAGTGACCACTAATCCAGAAGTGACCCTCAGCGATCAGGTAGCTGTCCAACCCTGACAGCCCAATAACCGGAAAACCCGATAACATGACAACCCGATACACTGACAACCCGATACACTGATAACCTGACAACCCGATAAACTGACATCCCGATAACGTGACAGCCCGATAACCTGACATCCCGATAACGTGACAGCCCGATAACGTGACAGCCCGATAACCTGACAGCCCGATACACTAACAACCCGATACACTGACAACCCGATACACTGACAACCCGATACACTAACAACCCGATAACCTGACAGCCCGATAACCTGACACCGCAATAACCTGACAACCCGATAACCTGACATCCCGATAACGTGACAGCCCGATAACCTGACAGCCCGATACACTAACAACCCGATACACTGACAACCCGATACACTGACAACCCGATACACTGACAACCCGATAACCTGACAGCCCGATAACCTGACACCCCAATAACCTGACAACCCGATAACCTGACAGCCCGATAACCTGACACCCCAATAACCTGACAACCCGATAACCTGACAGCCCGATAACCTCTCAAACCGATAACCTGACGACCCGATAACCTGACAACCCGACAGCCCGATATCATGACAACCTGAAAACCCTATAACATGACAACCCGATAACCTGACAACCCGATAACATGACAGCCGGATAACCTGACAGCCCGATACACTAACAACCCGATACACTGACAACCCGATACACTGACAAACCGATACACTGACAACCCGATAACCTGACAGCGTGATAACCTGACAACCCAATAACCTGACAACCCGATAACCTGACAGCCCCATAACCTCTCAAACCGATAAACTGACAACCCGATAACATGACAACCCGACAGCCCGATATCATGACAACCTGAAAACCCGATAACATGACAACCCGATAACCTGACAACCCGATAACATGACAGCCGGATAACCTGACAGCCCGATACACTAACAACCCGATACACTGACAACCCGATACACTGACAAACCGATAACCTGACAACCCGAAAAACTCTCAAACCGATAACCTGACAACCCGACAACCTGACAACCCGATAACCTGACAAACCGATAACCTGACAGCCCGATAACCTGACAACCCGATAACCTGACAACCCGATAACCTGACATCCCGATAACCTGACAGCCCGATATCATGACAACCCGATAACCTGACAAACCGATAACCTTACAACCCGATAACCTGACATCCCGATAACCTGACATCCCGATAACCTGACATCCCGATAATGTGACAGCCCGATATCATGACAACCCGATAACCTGACAAACCGATAACCTGACATCCCGATAACCTGACAGCCCGATAACCTGACATCCCGATAATGTGACAGACCGATAATGTGACAACCCGATAACGTGACAGCCCGATAACGTGACAGCCCGATATAGTAACGACCCGATACACTGACAACTCGATAACCTGACAGCCCGATACACTAACAACCCGATACACTGACAACCCGATACACTGACAACCCGATACACTGACAACCCGATAACCTGACAGCCCGATAACCTGACACCCCGATAACCTGACAACCCGATAACCTGACAGCCCGATAACCTGACACCCCAATAACCTGACAACCCGATAACCTGACAGCCCGATAACCTCTCAAACCGATAACCTGACAACCCGATAACCTGACAACCCGACAGCCCGATATCATGACAACCTGAAAACCCTATAACATGACAACCCCATAACCTGACAACCCGATAACATGACAGCCGGATAACCTGACAGCCCGATACACTAACAACCCGATACACTGACAACCCGATACACTGACAAACCGATACACTGACAACCCGATACACTGACAACCCGATAACCTGACAGCCCGATAACCTGACAACCCGATAACCTGACAGCCCGATAACCTCTCAAACCGATAACCTGACAACCCGATAACCTGACAACCCGATAACATGACAACCCGACAGCCCGATATCATGACAACCTGAAAACCCGATAACATGACAACCCGATAACCTGACAACCCGATAACATGACAGCCGGATAACCTGACAGCCCGATACACTAACAACCCGATACACTGACAAACCGATAACCTGACAACCCGATAAACTCTCAAACCGATAACCTGACAACCCAATAACCTGACAACCCGACAACCCGATAACCTGACAAACCGATAACCTGACAGCCCGATAACCTGACAACCCGATAACCTGACAACCCGATAACCTGACAACCCGATAACCTGACAGCCCGATATCATGACAACCCGATAACCTGACAAACCGATAACCTTACAACCCGATAACCTGACATCCCGATAACCTGACAGCCCGATAACCTGACAGCCCGATATCATGACAACCCGATAACCTGACAAACCAATAACCTGACATCCCGATAACCTGACATCCCGATAACCTGACATCCCGATAACCTGACAGCCCGATAATGTGACAGACCGATAATGTGACAGCCCGATAACGTGACAGCCCGATATAGTAACGACCCGATACACTGACAACTCGATAACCTGACAGCCCGATACACTGACAACCCGATACACTGACAATCTGATACACTGACAACCCGATACACTGACAGCCCGATACACTAACAACCCGATACACTGACAACCCGATACACTGACAACCCGATACACTGACAATCTGATACACTGACAACCCGATACACTGACAGCCCGATACACTAACAACCCGATACACTGACAGCCTGATACACTGAAAACCCGATACACTGACAACCCGATACACTGACAACCCGATACACTGACAACCCGATACACTGACAACCCGATACACTGACAACCCGATACACTAACAACCCGATACACTGACAACCCGATACACTGACAACCCGATACACTAACAACCCGATACACTGACAACCCGATACACTGACAACCCGATACACTGACAACCCGATACACTGACAACCCGATACACTGACAACCCGATACACTGACAATCTGATAACCCGACAGCCTTGTACGTTTTATTTCTATATGTCAGATAAATGCACAGCTGCTTTTATAAATAAGTGATTACTTTTCTCACGATTTATTCACTTAGACAGTAGACAAGAGAGTAGACAGTTGTTAGACAGCAAAGAGTAGACAGTTATTAGACAGCAGAGAGTAGACAGTTATTAGTAGACAGCAGAGTAGACAGTTATTTGACAGCAGAGAGTAGACAGTTATTAGACAGCAGAGAGTAGACAGTTATTAGTAGACAGCAGAGAGTAGACAGTTATTAGACAGCAGAGAGTAGATAGTTATTAGACAGCAGAGAGTAGACAGTTATTAGACAGCAGAGAGTAGACAGTTATTAGACAGCAGAGAGTAGACAGTTATTAGACAGCAGAGAGTAGATAGTTATTAGACAGCAGAGAGTAGACAGTTATTAGTAGACAGCAGAGAGTAGACAGTTATTAGACAGCAGAGAGTAGACCGTTATTAGACAGCAGAGAGTAGACAGTTATTAGACAGCAGAGAGTAGATAGTTATTAGACAGCAGAGAGTAGACAGTTATTAGACAGCAGTGAGTCGATAGCTATTAGTAGACAGCAGAGAGTAGACAGTTATTAGACAGCAGAGAGTAGGCAGTTATTATTAGACAGCAGAGAGTAGATAGTTATTAGACAGCAGAGAGTAGACAGTTATAAGTAGACAGCAGAGTAGATAGTTATTAGACAGCAGAAAGTAGACAGTTATTAGACAGCAGAGAGTCGATAGTTATTAGTAGACAGCAGAGAGTAGATAGTTATTAGACAGCAGAGAGTAGACAGTTATTAGACAGCAGACAGTAGATAGTTATTAGTAGACTGCAGAGCAGACAGTTATTAGACAGCAGAGAGTAGACAGTTATTAGACAGCAGAGAGTAGATAGTTATTATTAGACAGCAGAGAGTAGATAGTTAATAGTAGACTGCAGAGCAGACAGTTATTAGACAGCAGAGAGTAAATAGTTATTAGTAGACAGCAGAGAGTAGACAGTTATTAGACAGCAGAGAGTAAATAGTTATTATTAGACAGCAGAGAGCAGACAGTTATTAGACAGCAGAGAGTAGATAGTTATTAGTAGACAGCAGAGAGTAGACAGTTATTAGACAGCAGAGAGTAGACAGTTATTAGACAGCAGAGAGTAGATAGTTATTAGACAGCAGAGAGCAGACAGTTATTAGACAGCAGAGAGTAGACAGTTATTAGTAGACAGCAGAGAGTAGACAGTTATTAGACAGCAGAGAGTAGACAGTTATTAGACAGCAGAGAGTAGATAGTTATTAGACAGCAGAGAGCAGACAGTTATTAGTAGACAGCAGAGAGTAGACAGTTATTAGACAGCAGAGAGTAGACAGTTATTAAACAGCAGAGAGTAGATAGTTATTAGACAGCAGAGAGTAGACAGTTATTAGACAGCAGAGAGTAGACAGCAGAGAGCAGACAGTTATTAGTAGACAGCAGAGAGTAGACAGTTATTAGACAGCAGAGAGTAGACAGTTATTAGACAGCAGAGAGTAGACAGTTATTAGACAGCAGAGAGCAGACAGTTATTAGTAGACAACAGAGAGTAGACAGTTATAAGTAGATTGCAGAGAGTAGACAGTTATTAGACTGCAGATAGTAGACAGTTATTAGACAGCAGAGAGTAGACAGTTATTAGACAGCAGAGAGTAGACAGTTATTAGACAGGAGACAGCTGATAGTAGACAGTTGTTTTTCTACATTTTTATTATTTAATGGACAGTTCTGTTTTCTTTTTCATTGTAATCTTTTTATTTTATGTTGTTTTGTTGGGCGGTCTACACATCTATTTTATTTGTTATAGATTTCAGCTTTCCAGCCAAATACTTTGACACGCAAAGTGAAGCGCACCCTGCCCAGCCCTCCGCCTGATGAAGTTCACCTTCCACTGATCACCAGTCAGGCTCATTCCCAAATATACATGCCGAATCTCACACAGAAGATGACAGGAGGCCAAGCCATACAGATGCCAAAAGTTGGTTTTCTCAAAACCATTGACCACGATCTGAAGATTGTAGAGCAAGAATCCACTAAACTACGCAAACAGCAAGCAGAGCTGGAAGAGGAGGAGAAGGAGATCGATGCCAAACTGAAGTATTTAGAACTCGGCATCACTCAGAGAAAAGAAACTACTGTGAAAGAGCGAGGGGGCACCAGGGAATTCTCTTACCTCAGATCCATGGGCGAAAACAGGAATTATATGTCAGATAGTGAGCTCAACAACATGCGAATGACTGGCTATGACATCAACCCTCTGGTAAACAGGACTGGCACCGCACCCCAGTATTCTGATTTTCAGGCCACACAACAGTTTCCAACTTCATATACATCTAGCACTTATCAGTACTCCACTGGCCAAACAGTGGCCCCAGTTCCTGCCCCTGCCCAGCAGACCCGATTTCAGCAGCCACAGTATCCTGTGTCTAGCAATGGTCCATCGCAAAACAACTTCCAGGCCCAGCTTCCCAATTATCCTGCACAAAGTTCATATCAGACTCACAACATTGCACCTACGACAGGTTATCAGACAGACTTAGGCCTTCAGACTCATACAGGTTTCAGGCCACCAAACCCTTATCAAGCCCAAACCACCTATGCCAACCAGACTTCATTACAAACTACTATGAATGCAGGGTTTCCGCCCCAAGCCGACAGTCAAAGCGCTCACCAGAAACCCCGGCAGACATCACTGGCCGATCTAGAGCACACCGTCCCCACTAATTATGAGGTGATTGGAAACCCCACAGTAGTTATATCATCAGCAACTCCTGACACTGCCTTCAGTAACACAACTGTGGGTAGTAATTATGAGCAGTACAAGACCCCAGAGGTAAGACCAGCAGAAAGGGGCAATTTGGCAGAGAGCCCCACCAATAGTTATCCTTCAGACTCTCTCTATACAAACCTCGAGCAAAACATTCCTCGTAACTATGTGATGATTGAGGATATTAGTGAACTAACAAAAGAGAATCCCCCGTCATCAGAAAGCCAAAAAGTTGAGCCTGCACCCCAGTCTCTGCAGCAGAAAAGTAATGGCCGCCAGATCCAAGAGAAAAACGGCCACTTGGAAAGTGACAGTAGCAGCAAGCCCTGCTGCTACTCCCGAGCCGAGGACGAGTCTGAAGAAGATGTGTATGATCATCACAGTGCCGATTACAGAGGGAGAAACAGCTATCAGCGTAGCAATGAAAGTAATGGCCGTGACTCCGCCAGTAGTTCCTATTATTACGCAGAAAATGATTCCAGGCACTCTACACGGTTAGATAAACATGGATCTAGTACTGGAATGCAAAAACACTCCTCCAAAAATTTGGCGCCGGCTGTTGTGTCATCCAAGAGAAGCAAACACAGAAAACAAGGAATGGAACAGAAAATCTCAAAATTTTCTCCAATCGAGGAAGCTAAAGATGTGGAATCTGACTTGGCGGCTTCATATCCAGCCACCTCCTCAATAAGCAACAGCGGCAGCGTCTCTTCACGAGCTAAAAAACTTCAGGATGAGATTACATACGGCTTGAAGAAAAATGTATATGAACAGCAAAAATATTACGGCGTTTCCAGTAGAGATCTCGTGGATGAAGACGATAGAATTTATAGCAGCGGAAGCCGCTCGCGCTCAGCATCCAGCTATGGTATAGAAAAATCTAGTCGTGACTCCGGTAGTGGCAGAAGTAAATCTTATGAGCGGGACAGTTCAGATAGGTATCATAAATCAAGTTCCAAACCTTCTAGTCTTACAATGAGTCAAAGCCGAGGAAGAGCGCCAATGCGGACACAAGCTTCAGAAGAAGAAAGTCCTGTAAGCCCTCTCGAGAAGTCGGTCGGTGGCTCTCGTTCATCAGGTGGCTCAATGCCTCAGTCTGTTGGGGACAGTTGTCCTCAGTTCTGTTCCAGCCACTCACTGCCTGACGTACAAGAACATACTAAAGAAGTGCCAAGAAACCATACATATAAGCAAGAAGAAACGTACATGATGGACGATTCACACTGTGTTGTGTCAGACAGTGAAGGTAAAGACTATAAGTGGTGATGTCTCAGCATGCCGGAGATGATTACCTCATTTCTATTGTCTCGCAAGTCATAGAAAACGATGCCTTTTCCTGCGTCTGCATGATGTGCCTTTCCACCTCATCTTTATACCTTTTCTTTGTGTCGGCATGGTGCTGTTCGGCAGTTTCCTTGGTGTATTTTCTGTGTTTTATGTGTGTTACCACATGGTGCGCTCCCGGTGCTTTATGGCAGACAAGTATTGGCCCTTTGGTGTATCTCTGACCACGCTTGCATGTCCTGAGCTGATTCTCATAAGTTTGTTGCATGGCTTCAGTCTTCTCTTTCTTCGTCATTGGTCGCAATCGCTGACCACAGTTTATTTTTTGGTTTCTAAAGCCTATCATTTGGGTCAGGAAGAAACAGATTGGTTTGATAAACCAAGAGAAGCTCGTTCTGATCGATCAAGGTATTATAGCAGCCACTCCTCCGCACAGAAGAAAATGCCGGTCAAACACACATATCATGATTATGACGAACCTGCTGATGAGGATCTGTGGCAACATGATGAATATTCTCAGCCTCGCCACCCATCGTCAAAAGAACATAGACACCATGGAGAATCTGGAAGACATTCCTCTTCCCGGCACCAGGATGAACAGTCTAGACGATCATCTAAACAGTACCCAAGAGATCAAGGAAGACATGAATCACGTCCACATGCCCAGTCAACTTCATCTTTAAAGAAGTCGCAGCAATCAGATTCTAGATCACAATCCGGCTATCCACCAAGTTCCTCTGACTATTCGCAGCAGTCAAGACAATCATCCACTTATCGCCATAGTTCAGAAACACAGAAGTCCCAAAGGCAATTACAAATATCACAACCGCAAAAACCTGATTCTCAGGCTCATCACCAGGGACCGCAGCAAGCAAGACAACCGCAGCCTGGTCAACAGCAGCAAGTAAGACAACCGCAGCCTCAGCAACCAAGCTCCAGACAACAACAGCAGACATCTGGACCTTCACAGCAAGGGCCTCATCAGTCTTCTCATCAGCCAATATCTCATCAAACAAGTTCCCACCAAACTACTCATCAGCAGTCGCAGCATCCGCAAGGAACAAGTCAACCTACTAGGACACAAGTGCAGCAACAGCCACAACAGCAACCACCGCAGCAGCAGCAACAACCACAACCGCAGCAACCACAACAGCAGCAGCAACAGCAGCAGCCACAGCAGCAGCCACCACAGCAGCAGCCACCACAGCAGCAGCCACCACAGCAGCAGCCACTACAGCAGCAGCCACAACTGCAGACACCCGGCAACCAAGGGCAGACTGCTTTACGACAGCAACAACAACAGCAGCAGCAGCCCGGACCCCAAGGACAGGCAGCATCGCGGACACAACAGCAGCAGCTGCAACAGACAGTGAAACCACAGCAGAACCTGCAGCCTACTGCTCAGCAACCTGCACAAGTAAGTAACACACCGAACCATAGATGTCACGTCAGCGGAGCAGAGAGCAGATCCCCTGAGTTTTGGTTACTAAACATTAGAACAGCTGAGGAAATAAGTCATTCAGGTGTAGCCATCACTTTCATTAACCCTGACAGCCATTGACTAGGTCTTGAGATCTCATTGATGGAGCTGTCAGACTCCTTAACTCTCAGTTTTGGGGTGAAGCTGACTGATATGATATACGGATAAATGATTCAGTGAGTTACCCACCAATGATGTGTACAGCTTTCATGTAGATCTCTTGGCATTTATAAACTCCAGAAGCAAGATGAGACAAGGCTGTTGATTATACCGGGTCTACAGTACATGTCAGCCGGAGAATATCTCTGAAGGTTTCATTATTGTCTGTTCAGTCTAGCAGCATTTAACTAATTATAAATGTGTTGTAATCTATGAAGACATATCTGGATAGTCAATACAAATTTTCTCTTCGATCTATTCCAGCCAAAAGTGGAACCAGTGGATGTCTCTAAGACAGTGACTAAGCCGACAGTTCAACCGGGAAGGGGACCACAGACGTCAGTACCCGGAGCTCCCGCGGGTACGTCTAGAGTAGCTGGATCTGCCCTGTTCTACAAGTCACATTTATTGATGTTTTATGATATTTATAAACTAATCTACAAAAAACGGATAGAGTAGGAGAAGAAGAGCAGCAGGAGTGGTAGCACAGCCCAGGGGCATCCGCTGTGGTCACAGGCTTTGGCTGTCAGAAAGCAGAAACAAGTAGCTTGTGTAGCACCAGAAGTGCGTGAAATGTTGGCCCAAGATGGGGCCATAGTCTCTATTTTAGGCCTCCTCTCTGCGAGTTCTCGAGAAGCTCTACTCAGTTCTACGTAGGTACATGTCAATGCCGCCGGTGTCAGTTTAGGTAGATTCTTCAATGACACACAAATGTCCATTTTGCTCTTTTCTGCTAATGACCAATGCAGGAGACATAAAATAAACATCTCAAGCGGATGAGACAGGAAAGTCCTAAGAAGCCGGCAGTGATGTTTGTATAATACATAGTTATTTTGGTCTGGGGTACTACATATACTACAATACTACACGTCACATCTGCCATATCTCTGAAATCTGGATTTCTCATCTCGGTTTATTTTTTAATAGGTGCAAAAATTGGGCCAAAACCAGCCACAACAGGAGGGGCCCCAGGACAGCCGGGTCCTGAAGGTGAAAGCATGTTTTCCAAAATCCTCCCTGGAGGTGCAGCTGAACAAGCAGGCAAACTGACCGATGGTAAGGCAGCAGCACAGGAAGTTTCTGGACAAAGGTGGCAAATCTACAGAAGGGGAATACCTGTAACATTCTGCAGTTTATACTCAAATGATGACAAAATGACAAACGTATGATGCAATGATAGGTGGTATGACACGTGTATGTCTGTATGATAGGTGGTATGACGTGTATGATGTATAATAGGTGGTATAACACTTGAAGAATGTATGATAGGTGGTATGATGTATGATAGATGGTATGGCATGTGTATGATAGGTGGTATGACACGTGTATGATAGGTGATATGAAGTGTGTGATATGACACGTGTATGATAGGTGGTATGACACATGTATGATAAGTGATATGACACATGTATCATAGGTGGTATGACGCATGTATGATGTATAATAGGTGGTATGACATGTGTATGATAGGTGGTATGACATGTGTATGATGTATGATAGGTGGTATGACATGTGTATGCTGAATAATAGGTGGTATGAAATGTGTATGATAGGTGATATGACACATGTATGATGTATGAAAGGTGGTATGAAACGTGTGTGGTGTATGATATGTGGTATGACACGTGTATGATGTATGATAGGTGGTATGACACGTGTATGATGTATGATATGTGGTATGATGTGTGTGATAAGTGATATGACACGTGTATGATGTATGATAGGTAATATGACACATTTATGGTGTATGATAGGTGGTATGACACGTGTATGATGTACGATAGGTGGTTTGAAACGTGTATGGTATATGATAGGTGGTATTACACGTGCATGATGTATGATAGGTGGTATGAAACGTGTATGGTGTATGATAGGTGATATGACAAGTGTATGATGTATGATAGGTGGTATGACACGTGTATGATAGGTGATATGACAAGTGTATGATGTATGATAGGTGATATGACAAGTGTATGATAGGTGATATGACAAGTGTATGATAGGTGGTATGACACGTGTATGATGTATGATAGGTGGTATGACACGTGTATGATGTATGATAGGTGGTATGACACGTGTATGATAGGTGATATGACAAGTGTATGATGTATGATAGGTGATATGACAAGTGTATGATAGGTGGTATGACACATGTATGATAGGTGTCATGTATAACATGTAAATGATGTATGTTTTTGGGATAATGTATGATTGGTGGTCTGATGTTTTGAAGGGGTTTGTCATGTTGTGTTTTTTTTTATTAATCGGCTCTTTTCTCTGGTAACATCATTACAGGTAGGTGAAATCAGAGGTAGAAAAAAGAACCCCAATGTATAAATTCAGCATTGATTTTGTATACTCAGTGTCAGGCAGCAGCTCATAAGTTGTCATGATAAGAGAACATGATCTGCAGCCCCACATAGTGTTCGTTTATCTGTTTCCTGTACATGATCATCGTTTACACACAATATACAAATGGTTTTCTTTAGTATTTTACCTAATTTTATTCTCTGATTTTCAGCGGTGTCTGCGTTTGGCAAGAAATTCTCCTCGTTTTGGTGAGCGCAATCAGAGGTAAGTGTCCATCTTGCTTTATTGACACAATTTTTGGCACACCCAGAATATTATCCTATTGGTATTTTTGGTGATTAGTTCAGACGTCTCATGTAACTGGGAGAAGTGGCCAGTGGCTTCTGTGTCTGTTAATAAATGCACCAGTTGTATATAACCTGTAATATCTGATCCAGAAGCAATATCCAGAACTCCTCAACACTATTCCCAGGAGTGAAACAACCAGCAGCAGGCAGAACAATAATAACAGGAAACATAATATCATGATAATGACATAAAGGCAATATAAAAAGAATATAATAATATCAGAAAAGGGTTATAATACTTATAATTAAAATACTGAAAATAAAAGATATAATGATACAAGAAATCAGTGATAATAATAATATTATTATAAAGTAGCTGCATATTCCCCAGCGCTAGACCAGGGTACAGTGACACGATTACAATCAGATACAATGTGACAATTTAAACATAAGGAAAGAGGACCCAACACTCGATCTTAATCCACAGGAAAGTATATGTCACGATGGGTGTGTGGACTCACTGGGCCGTACCACCGTAGCGGGATAGCAGCTGGCCAACAGGATAACAAGTAAATGTCTATAGTTCGAATAATGATACCTGTGGAATTTCAGACAGTAGCGATGGTTAGGCTCGGATGGGACCTTGGCAGCAGGCAGACAGAAGGCGCGGTGTAACGCAGCAGGCGTCCTATACGGCACAACACGACTCCAACTCTCTATAGCACAGGAACAAGGTAGCACGGGATACAGGTAGCAGGTACAGGATCACTAGGAACTGGAAAACAATAAGGGACCATTTGCAAAGACTAACACGGGCAATGAAGGAAGAGGCAGGGCCCTTCTTATAGTCCAGGGTGATCATGGGCTAATTTCACGTACTATTCAGGTGCGTACACTGGCCCTTTAAGGCTGGGCACGAGCATGCGCGCGCACCCTACGGAACACAGCATAGTGCAGCGGAAGTGAGCGCTGGCGTCTCCTGAGGAGGAGATGCGGACCAGCGCTCACTGATCCATGGCTGCAGCCGTCGGGGGTGAATGATCCTGACGGTCCCCAGCCATGGGTGTCACAGTATCCCACCTCTTACTCCCCCTCCTCATGGGGCCAGAGCGGGAGAGAAACCTCTTCATGAGGGTAGGAGCATTGAGGTTCTCCTCTGGCTCCCAGGACCTCTCTTCTGGACCAAACTCCCTCCAATCCACCAAATAAAAAGTTCTTCCTCCTACTCTCTTAGTGTCCCGGATCTCCTTAACCTCGAATGTATCTGATGAATCGCTGAGGGCAACTGCAGGACTAGGAGTCTTCGTGTAGTGGTTCAGGACCACAGGCTTCAGGAGGAAGACATGGAAGAAGTTGGGGATCTTGGGGGTAGGAGGCAGCCGAAGCTTGTAGGAAACAGGATTGATCTGTTGCAAGATCTCGAAGAGTCCGAGGAACCTGGGAGAAAACTTGTATGACGGCACTCTCAAACGGATATTCCTAGAGGACAGCCAGACCTTGGTACCCGGGAGGTTCTCTTCTCCTTGTGTCTGACTTTCTTTCATGCGGTCGACCGCCAGCAGAATAGAGGATCAGGTTTTCTGTCAGGTCTGCAGGAAGTCCCTGAAAGCAGAATCAGTTGCGGGCACTTAGGACGTAACGCACATCGGGAGAAGAATTTGTGGGTGTTGGCCGTAGACGATGAAGAATGGTGTATTTCTAGTGGATTCTCTTGTATGGTTATTATAAGAGAACTCGGCCTGTAATGCCGGGGTAGGGAGACAAACATGTGGGCCCTAATCTACCCGCCACTCAGTCCCTGCCTACTTGCAACGGCCCATCCTAGGCGACGGCGTACAACTGGGCGACGGTCCCTACGCTCACTAAGTGCACGACAGACAAACAGACAAGGGTACACAGAAGCTAGGGGAACGGGGCAGTTGCCCACGGCAACACCGTGAGCAACAAGAGAAGTGAATGAGCCGAGTCAAACCAGGAGTGTACGAGGTACCAAACGCAGAGCAGGAGAGTAGTCAGTAAGCCAGGGTCTATATGGAGCAGAGGACAAAAGTACAAGCAGCAGCAGCAGAGCAAGGAAACAGACAGAATCACAGGCAAAGGAGGAGCAGGAAGTGAAGGTATAAATAGATAGAGGGCGGGAGCTAGCTCCGTCTGGCCAGGCTGTGATAGGCTCTCCCACTCCTCAGCCTCCCAGCCTCATTGGTAGAAGGAGGGGTCACTCGATCAGACTTAGGAGCAGGTGCAGACTGACTAACCACGGGCGTCGACACAGAAGCTGTGTCTGGCAGATCCTTTACACGGCCCAAGAATGAAGCTGTACCCAGTCATCATACTCCCTGGAGTTGAAGTGCCGTAGGTAGTACTCCATGATCTGATTGATCCTCTCCACTTGACCATTGGACTGGAGATGGTAGGCTGAGGAAGTCCAACTTTCCCTTGAGGAGTTTACAGAGGGCTCTCCAGAACGTCAAGGTGAACTGAACCTCCCTTTCAGACACGATATGCAAAGTAAGCCGTGCAGGCAGAAGATGTGTTGGATGAAGAGGTTGGCTAGTCGAGAAGCAGAAGGTAGGCCAGTCAGCGGAACGAAATAAGCCATCTTCGAGAATTGGTATATCACCACCCAGACTGTACTGCATCCAGCAGAGGGAAGCAGGTCCGTGACAAAGTCCATTGCTATACGCTGCCAGTGACCATTGGGCACAGGCAGCGGCTGGAGCAGGCCAGCAGGTTTGGAATGAGCAACCTCGTTAGCCGCGCACACCGTGCAGGACGAGGCAAAGTCCATGATGTCTTTGGGCAGCGTGGGCCACCAGAAATGATGGGCAATCAGGTCTCGGGTTTTATGGGCACCCGCGTGACCTGCCAGTTTGTCCCCAGCGGAGGATTCCCCCTCTGTCTGCCAGGTGCACAAAGCCCTACCCAGAGGGATGTCTCTAACTTGCAGAGGGTTGACAGAGACAATGCAGGATGGATCAATAATATTTTGTGGGGACTCCATGGTGTCCTCTGTCTCGAACGACCTGGACAAGGCATCGTCCCTCACATTCTTGTCGGCCGGGCAGTAGCTCAAACTGGAACCGGGGAAAGAACAGCAACCACCTGGCTTGACAGGTGTTCAGCCGTTGGGCTGTCTGGAGATAGGTGAGATTCTTGTGGTCATTAAATATTAGGGTATGATGAACTGGGCCCTCTAGTAAATGTCTCCACTCCTTCAGGTCTAACTTGAGCCAGTAACTCCCGATCCCCAATCGAGTAGTTGCGCTCTGCGGAAGAGAAAGGTTCAGAGTAATAGCCACATACCACTGCCTTGCCTTTGGGACCTCTATGGAACAGAAGTGCACCAGCACCAACAGAGGAGACGTTCACCTCCAGCGAAAACTGTCGAGATACATCAGGATGATGTAGGGTTGAGGCTAACCTGAAGGCACTCTTCAGGCTATTAAATGTGAATTCTGCTTTTCCTTGGCAATCATGCCTTTTTTGGTGAGGGTAGAGATGGGAGCTGTCAGTGAGGAGAAGCTTTGGATGAACTGCCGGTAAAAATTGGCGAATCCCAAGAAACGCTGTATGGACCTTAAACCTTGAGGACGTGGCCATTCCAGGACAGCCTTTACCTTCTCAGGATCCATCTTGAGACCTTGATCCGAGATGATGTAGCCCAGGAAGGGTAGAGAATTCCTCTCAAACATGCACTTCTCCAGCTTGGCATACAGGCGATTCTCCCTCAATCGGACATGTCTCTGATGAGTCTTCGTGTCTGGGGAATAAATTAAGATGTCATCGAGATAGAACACAATACAGACATATAGGACATCCCAGAAGATGTCATTGAGGAATTCTTGGAAGACCGCGGGGGCATTACGCACGCTGAAGGGCATCACGAGGTATTCATAGTGCCCGTCTTGGGTGTTAAATGCCGTCTTCCATTCGTCACCCCGGTGAGGCACTTGGGACCCCACTGGCAAACCTCTCGGGAATTCCAGTCCAGAACTGGGGCATTTAGTCGGAGCCAAGGCAGACCCAGCAGCACAGGGTTGACGGCCTTGGGCAGGAAAGAAGCGAGATGAGCTCAGAATTAAAGGCTCCCACTTGGAGCTTCAACTTCAGCTACAATCGGGTCGGGGCAGCAGCAGTCCATTCACCGAGGCAACTATCACTGGCCACTCCAGGGGGGTTGTGGGCAACTGGAGAAGATCCACCAGGTCTCTCTAAATAAAGTTAGCTGCGGATCCAGAGTCCAGATAGGTAGAGACCCGGTGCGTCTTTTCACCGGACACTATGGTCATGGGGATGGACAATTTGGAAGTAAGTCCTTCTCTACCCAGAGTTGTCTCCCCAACCAACCCTAGGCTCTGGGGCTTTTGGGGTCACAGACGCACAACATGGCCTCCGAGGCTGCAATACTGACAGAGTCCCGAAGTGCGTCTGCGTTGTTTCTCCTGGATAGACAACTTGAGATGGTGCATTCTCATAGACTCCTCTGGTGGAACAGCTGATGAGGGCAGCATGGGTTGCTGAAATGTAGGAGCCGGCCTAGGGAGTCCTCCCTCCCGATGAACCTCTTGGGACCGTTCTCGGATCCTCATGTTAATCCGGGCGGCCAGAAAATGAGGTCATCCAGGGTAAATGGCAGATCTTGGACGGCAAGCCCATTCTTAATTTCTGGGGACAATCTCTGCCAGAATGTAGCCACCATGGCTGCAGGTTAGTTCGGCAGCCAGGGTGCGGAACTGAAAACTGAATGGCGTACTCGCCCACGGAGGTGTCTTCCTGGCGAGGGGTCAGCAGGGATGCAGCAGCCGATGAATCTCCCCCGGGTTCCTCAAATATAGTACGGAAAGTATGTAACTCACGGATCTCAGGTCCCTGACATTCCCAAATGGGGTTCGCCCACGCCAGGGCTTTGCCAGTGAGGAGAGAGATTATGAAGGCAATCTTTACGTCATCAGAAGGGAAGGCCTCTGCTTACGATGTGAAGTGAATCAGGCATTGGTTCATAAATCCCCTGCAGGTCCTCGTGTTTCCATCATAGCGATGAGGTAGTGGCAGAGAAAATTGTGAGTTAGTACTGTCAGGAGGTGTAGTACGAGGAACAGCAGAGGTAACAGGAGCACGTGCCGGAAAGGCTGCAGCTTGCGTCTCCAGCCGATGTGCAATGATATTCACCGCCTGGAGGAGTTTGTCTTGACATGACCGGAGGTTTAGCATATCTGCCCGCATGACTTGTGACGTTGTCATGGTCGGGTTGACCAGTCGGGTCAATGGGCTGAGCGTACTGTCATGATAGGTGTGTGAACCCACTGGGCCGTACTGCCGTAGCGGGATAGCAGCTGGCCAACAGGATACCAAGTAAATGTCTATAGCGATGGTTCAGACAGACAGTAGCGATGGTTAGGCTCGGATGGGACCTTGGCAGCAGACACCAGGCGCGGTGTAACACGACTCCATCTCTCTATCGCATAGGAACAAGGTAGCACGGAATACACAATACAGGTAGCAGGTACGGGAACACTGGGAACTGGAAAAAACTATGGGACCATTTACAAAGACTAACACGGGTAAACACAACAACGCTCAGGCAATGATGGAAGGGGCAGGGCCCTTCTTATAGTCCAGGGTGATCATGGGCTAATTTGACATACTATCCAGGTGCATGCGCTGGCCCTTTAAGGCCGTGCACGAGCGTGCACGTGCACCCTACGGGACACAGCAGAGTGAAGCGGAAGTGAGCGATGGCGTCTCCTGAGGAGGAGATGCGGGCCAGCACTTACAGATCCATGGCTGCTGCCGTCGGGGAGTGAGTAATCCCGACGGTCCACGGCCATGGGTGTCACAATATACGACAGGAACAATGGGATTAGGTGCATTACTGAACCAGGTAATATCAGCAAACTACATGACATTACTATGTATACATGAATCCAGACTCAGCTCAGTGGAGCAGCTGCACATGGGGTTCTTTGGGATCAGATGCGCTGTGGGTTAGGAAGAGGGGAGACGGATTTTCTGTAGGACAGGAAGAGGGAACTAGTGGTATCGTTTATAGCCAGGTGTTGGGGTAGGCTTTCATGAAGACGGGCATTTATAGAGGCCTCTTAAAGCTTTGTACACCGGTGGACAGTCTTATGGAATGGGTTGAGCATCCCAAAGGGTAGAAGCAGCATGGGAGAAGTGGACATGGGAGTGGGAGGTGGTTACCATAGATGAAGACAGTGGTTGGTCTGTAGCAGAGCTGAGTGCATGGCTAGTCACCAGTGGCGGATTAAGTAAACCATGGGCCCTGGGCTGTTCCACAAGCTTGGGCCCCCTTGTCCACCACCGCCCTGCCACGTCATGTCTATATTAAACACCACCTTTCTGTGTGAGCATTGACAAATGAGTGCTACGATTCCCCTTGTCAAAGGGCTGTGTCCCTACACACTGACAGTCTTCAACCATCGCTGACAGTATCACACTGTGTAGGGACACTTCCTCCTGACAAGGGGAATGGTAACACGCATTTGTCTATTAGTCCTGGGTACACAAAGACTTTATGTGGAATACAAGGATTTCCGATAACAGACATGTCAGGAGAGGTGACAGATAAATGCAATGACTCACAGGTGATGTCTTCACTGATAGGTCGTTCTCTTTTCTTCTCCATCTGACACTGACCGTTATGGCGACTTCTCCTGATGACTGCAGTTTCCTGATGAGAAATCTTTTCCCCTTGATTCTGTAGCCATTTTCAGCGTCTATAGCAACATAAAAATTCAGACATAAACACCATAAATTGTCTTATACCCCAGACCCCTAAGCAAATCAAGACCCAGGCCCATACATTAACTCAAACCAATAAATTCAGTCCCCAAGAGGTAACTAAACTTTTAAAAAACATTTGGCGTGTCATAGTGAGAGTGATATGTCAGAAGTTTTGATTGATGGGGGTCCCAGCATTGAGACCACCACCGATCACTAAAACAAAGCAGCAGGAGTGCCCGGGTGAGCGGTGTTCCACTTAATTTCTGATTGTCTTTCCTCGTCGCGGTGTACGGACTCATAGACTTTCTGTTGTGCCCATACACCGCATGCTCGGCTATCAGAGGAAAGACGATCAGAAACAAAGTGGCTCCTCACTCACCTGAGCGCTTCTGCCACTTTGTTTCAGCGATTGGTGGGGTCTCAGTGCCCGGACCCCCACCGATTAGAACATTTGACATGTCACTATGACATGTAATTTTTTTTAAAAAGTTTCGTTAGTTACCCTTTAAGCAGTCAGACACCCCTCCCCAGTGCATCTGACTGACTGCTGAGTGCCCTATGGGAGGGTCTAAGTGTCTGACACTTAGGGCGGATTTACACGAGCGTGTGCGTTTTGCGCACACAAAAAATGCGGCGTTTTGCGCGCGCAAAAGGCACTTAACAGCTCCGTGTGTCATCACCATATGATGCGCGGCTGCGTGCCTTTCGCGCAGCCGCCATCATTATGACACTCTGTTTGTATGTTTGTAGCACCTGGTGCTTTTCTGTTTGCAATCATAGTTATACTGCTGTTGAGCAAATCACGCACGTCCCACGGAGGTGCCTCCGTGTGGCATGCGTGATTTTCACGCACCCATTAACTTCAATGGGTGCGTGATGCGCAAAAAACGCAGAAATATAGGACATGTCGTCAGTTTTACGCAGCAGACTCACGCTGCGCAAAAATCACTGACAGTCTGCACTGCCCCATAGACTTGTATAGGTCCGTGCGACGCGTGTGAAAAGCACGCGCGTTGCACGGACAAATTACACGTTTGTGTAAATCCGCCCTTATGGCTCTTGGGGGGGGAAGGAGTTATTCCCCTATAGAACCCTGAACAGTCAATAAAACGCTCTGACCCCCCCCTGCAGAATAATAACTACTGAGGGCTCCATGGGGGAGATTATACTGCAGGGGGGGGTTCTGAGCATCTGACTTACTGCAGAGGGCTCTATGGGTGGGAAATTATTTTGCACACAAAAAATGTGAGATTAAACACCCTATATACAATTCACACTAACACCAAACACTATATATTCAAACCACACACACTATATAGACTTACATTATAGACACTATAAACACAGCACACACTATATACACAGCACACACTATATACACAGCACACACTATATACACAGCACACACTATATAGACTTACATTATGACACACATAAACACACACACACACTACATAGACTTACATTATAGACACTATATACACAGCACACACTATATAGACTTACATTATGACACACACACACACACACACACACACACACTACATAGACTTACATTATAGACACTATATACACAGCACACACTATATACACAGCACACACTATATACACAGCACACACTATATACACAGCACACACTATATACACAGCACACACTATATACACAGCACACACTATAAACACAGCACACACTATATACACAGCACACACTATATACACAGCACACACTATATACACAGCACACACTATATACACAGCACACACTATATACACAGCACACACTATATAGACTTACATTATGACACACATAAACACACACACACACACACACTACATAGACTTACATTATAGACACTATATACACAGCACACACTATATACACAGCACACACTATATAAACAGCACACACTATATACACAGCACACACTATATACACAGCACACACTATATAGACTTACATTATGACACACACACACACACACTACATAGACTTACATTATAGACACAGCACACACTATATACACAGCACACACTATATACACAGCACACACTATATAGACTTACATTATGACACACACACACACACACACACACACACACACACACACATAAACACACACACACACTACATAGACTTACATTATAGACACTATATACACAGCACACACTATATACACAGCACACACTATATAGACTTACATTATGACACACACACACACACACACACACTACATAGACTTACATTATAGACACTATATACACAGCACACACTATATACACAGCACACACTATATACACAGCACACACTATATACACAGCACACACTATATACACAGCACACACTATATACACAGCACACACTATATAGACTTACATTATGACACACACACACACACTACATAGACTTACATTATAGACACAGCACACACTATATACACAGCACACACTATATACACAGCACACACTATATAGACTTACATTATGACACACATAAACACACACACACTACATAGACTTACATTATAGACACTATATACACAGCACACACTATATACACAGCACACACTATATAGACTTACATTATGACACACACACACACACACACACACACACACACACATAAACACACACACACACTACATAGACTTACATTATAGACACTATATACACAGCACACACTATATACACAGCACACACTATATAGACTTACATTATGACACACACACACACACACACACACACACACACTACATAGACTTACATTATAGACACTATATACACAGCACACACTATATACACAGCACACACTATATACACAGCACACACTATATAGACTTACATTATGACACACACACACACACTACATAGACTTACATTATAGACACTATATACACAGCACACACTATATACACAGCACACACTATATACACAGCACACACTATATACACAGCACACACTATATACACAGCACACACTATATAGACTTACATTATGACACACACACACACACACACACACACACTACATAGACTTACATTATAGACACTATATACACAGCACACACTATATACACAGCACACACTATATACACAGCACACACTATATACACAGCACACACTATATACACAGCACACACTATATACACAGCACACACTATATACACAGCACACACTATATACACAGCACACACTATATACACAGCACACACTATATAGACTTACATTATGACACACACACACACACACACACACACATAAACACACACACACACTACATAGACTTACATTATAGACACTATATACACAGCACACACTATATACACAGCACACACTATATAGACTTACATTATGACACACACACACACACACACACACACACACACACACACACACACACACACTACATAGACTTACATTATAGACACTATATACACAGCACACACTATATACACAGCACACACTATATACACAGCACACACTATATACACAGCACACACTATATACACAGCACACACTATATAGACTTACATTATGACACACACACACACACACACACACACACTACATAGACTTACATTATAGACACTATATACACAGCACACACTATATAGACTTACATTAACTAACACACACACTTACTTACCAGCCTCTTCCTCTGCGGTGCTTGTCTCTGGCAGTCTCCAGGACCTTAATCATGTGACTGTGACGTCACCACAGGTCCTTCACCCTCTAGTTTCAGTTTTGCCGTTATCAGGCAGCTGCTGGAGGTTTAGACAGGAGGGACAGTGCACAGCAGCACAGAGGAGCAGACTGTCAGGGAGACTCCAGCACCTGCCCATCACAATCTCTGACAGTCTGCTCTCTACAGCTGATGTGCTGTGCCCCTGTTCCCTGGCCGCAATTGACTCCCCCTGCACATTCCCCCCGCCTCTAGAATGCGGCCGGCAGCAGCAGCCCTGGAGAGTTTTGTTTCACTTGTGTGCGGTGTGGGAAGCTATGGGCCCCCCTGCAAGCCTTGGGCCCCGGGCGACCGCCCGAAACGCCCATATGGGGATCCGCCACTGCTAGTCACATAGGGAGAGATTATAGAAGACAGATAGACAGGTGCAGTGTTACTGATAGGTGCAGAAGTGATAGACTTCTGTATTTTAGTTCCATAGACTGTGTGTGAGCCATCCACTATGTGTGAGCCATCCACTATGTGTGAGCATGGGCTGTACATAAGTCATGCACCCTATGTGTGACCATGGACTGTGTGTGAGCTATGGACTGTGTCTGAGCTGTGGAATCAAAATGTGTGAACATGGACTATGTGTGAGCATGGACTGTGTGTGAGCATGGACTGTGTGTCACCATGGACTGTGTGTCATCATGTGTCACCATGGACTGAGTGTGAGTAATCGTCTGTGTGTGAGCCATCCACTGTGTGAGCATAGACTGTGTGAGCCATCGTCTGTGTGTGAGCCATGGACTATGTGTGACTATGGACTGTATGTGTGACCATGGACTGTCTATTAGCCATGCACTCTATGTGTAAGCCATGGACTGTGTGTGAACATGGATTGTGTGTGACCATGGACTGTGTGTAACCATGGATTTTGTGAGCCATTGATTTTGTGTGCCATGGACTGTCTATTAGCCATGAACCCTATGTGTGAGTCATGGACTGTGTATAAGTTGTATATTTAGCTCAATGTTCTCCCGGCTGTGGCCTCCAGTGAAACCTTCTCCATTCTCTTCCTGCTACAGAGTGGAGATCTGAGGATGATGTGAAGAAACCTGATACAAATACCTGCAGCACTGGACTCTGGGTATAAAAGTGAGTATATATAGAAGGTCCTCTTATGACACAAGTCGAACTGGTGAAGGAGACATCAGCCTTGTAGTATGGAAACTTAAAGAAGACATCGGGATCACATACAATACATTCAGAATGTCTTCAGACCCGTACAATGCTTTCACATTTTCTTATGTTGATTCTTGTGCTAAAATAATAAAATTATTCCAGTTTTCCCCCTCGTTCTGCCCTCAATCCCCCATAATTATAAAGTGACAACAGAATTTTTGTTCTTTAATAATTTATTGAAAAGGAAAACCTAGAATCGGACATTTTATAAGTCTTCAGCCCCTTTACTCAGGATCAGGTGAAGCCCCTTTGGCAGTGATAACGACTTCCAGTCTTCTTGATGCCACAAGGTTTACACCTGGATTTGGGGATTTTCTGCCGTTCTTCTCTGCAGATCCTCTCAGCTCTGTCAGGTTGGATGGTGACGTCTGTGGCGGCCATTTTCAGGTCTCTTCAGAGATGTTTGATTAGGTACAAGTCAGGGGTCTGGCCGGGCCACTCAAAGGCATTCACAGAGTTGTCCCCCCGCCTCTCCTGTGTTGTCGTCCCCCCGCCTCTCCTGTGTTGTCGTCCCCCCTCTCCTGTGTTGTCTCCCCCGCCTCGCCCATGTTGTCTCCCCCGCCTCTCCTGTGGTGTGTCTCCGCCTCTCATGTGTTGTGTCCCCGCCTCTCCTATATTGTCCCCCCGCCTCTCCTGTGCTGTGTCCCCGCCTCTTCTGTGTTGTCTCCCCCGCCTCTCCTGTGGTATGTCTCCGCCTCTCCTGTGTTGTCGTCCCGCCTCTCCTGTGTTGTCGTCCCCGCCTCCCCTGTGTTCTCTCCCCCGCCTCTCCTGTGGTGTGTCTCCACCTCTCATGTGTTGTGTCCCCGCCTCTCCTATATTGTCCCCCCGCCTCTCCTGTGCTGTGTCCCCGCCTCTCCTGTGTTGTCTCCCCGCCTCTCCTGTGTTGTCCCCCCGCCTCCCCTGTGTTGTCTCCGCCGCCACTCCTGTGTTGTCCCCCCGCCTCCCCTGTATTGTCTCCCCCGCCTCTCCTGTGGTGTGTCTCCGCCTCTCATGTGTTTTGTCCCCGCCTCTCCTATATTGTCCCCCCGCCTCTCCTGTATTGTTTTGGCTGTGTACTTAGGGTCATTGTCTTGTTGGTGGGTGAACCTTCGGCCCAGTCTGAGGTCCAGAGCACTCCGGATCAGGTCTTGTTTAAGAATATCTCTGGACTTTGCTCCATTCATCTTTCCCTCAACCATGACCAGTTTCCGTGTCCCAGCCGCTGAAGAACACCCCCACAGCATGACGCTGCCACCACCATGCTTCACTGTAGGGTTGGTATTGGGCAGGTGATGGGCAGTGCCTTGTTTCCTCCAGACATGACGCTTAGAATTGAGGCCTTCAATCTTGGTTTCATCAGACCACAAAATCTTGTTTCTCACAGTCTGAGGTCCTTTAGGTACTTCTTTTAAACTCCAGGCGGCTTTCATGTGTCTTATTACTCAGGAGAAGCTTCTTTCTGACCGCTCTGCCATAAAGCCCAGATTGTTGGAGTGATGCAGTGATGGTCGACCTTCTGGAAGTTGCTCCCATCTGCACACAGAATCTTTGGAGCTCAGCAAGAGTGACCATTGAGTTCTTGGTCACATCTTTGTCTGGTGGGGTGGCCAGCTGTAGGAAGAGTCCTGGTTGATCCAAACTTCCTCCAGTTCTTTCCTCCTCATGACTTGGTTTCTGCTCTGATATACATTGTCAGCTGTGGGACCTTATATAGACAGGGGCGTGTCTTTCCAAATCATGTCCAATCAAATGAATTTACCACCGGTGGATCCAATCAAGGTGTAGTAACCTTTCAATGATGATTTTGAGAAACGGAAGACCCTGGAGCTAAATTTCAAATGTGAAAACAAAGGGTCTGAATGAATACTTATTTGAGTTTTTAATTTTTTTATAAATGTGCAAAAATTTCTAACATTCTTTTGTCACTTTGTCATTATGGGGTATTGAGTGCAGAATGATTGGGAAAACTAGATTTTTTATTTTAGCATAAGGCCTCAACATAACAAAATGTGAAAAAACTGAAAGGGTCAGAAGAATTTCCGACTGCATTGTATAAAAATTAACTTTTGTTGATTTGTCCCAAAAAAACATAAAACATTTGTGACACGTATTGTGCAGGTAGCTGCTTTATTTCTAAAGACTGAAATATGCCCCTCCATGACCAGCTCATTATTATGTGTCCTGTATATTACGTGTGATATATGTCCCGTGATCCAGTGTCCTGTACATTTCCAGTGATCCAGTATCCTGTATATCCAGTGATCTCCTGCCCCGTATATCCTGAGATCTAGTGTCCTGTATACAGTATCTCGTGATCCATTGTCCTGTAGATTCAGTGTCCTGTATATTCCCTGCCCCCAGTGTCCTGTATATACAGTAATCGCCTGCCCTTATATCCCGGGATTCAGTATCCTGTATATTTCCAGTGCCCTGTAGATCCAGTGTCCAGCATATCCCAGGATCCAGCGTCCTGTATATTTCCAGTGATCCAGTAGATCCCGTGAATCAGTGTCAAATATGTCCCATGATTCAGAGTCCTGTTTATTTCCAGTGATCCAGTGTCCTGTATATCCCATGATCCAGTGCAGGGGCGTAGCTAAAGGCTCATGGGCCCGGGGGCAAGAATTCAGCTTGAACCTCCCTACCCCTCCCCAAATCACGATCACCAGACCCCTGCGCTTGCCTATGCCCTATCCACCTTGCCCAACAGCCCCCATAGTATAAGGCCCCCACACAGTATAATGTCCCATAGCTGCCCCCACACAGTATAATGCTCCCATAGCTTCCCCCACCCAGTATAATGTCCCCATAACTTCCCCATACAGTATAATGCCCCCATAACTTCCCCATACAGTATAATGCCCCCATAACTGCCCCCACAGTATAATGCCCCCATAACTGCCCCATACCGTATAATGCTCCCCATATCAGCCCCCATACAGTATAATGCCCCCATATCAGCTCCCCATACAGTATAATGCCCCCCAAATCCACTCCACATACAGTATAATGCCCCCCATATCAGCTCCCCATACAGTATAATGCCCCCCATATCAGCTCCCCATACAGTATAATGCCCCCCATATCATCTCCCCATACAGTATAATGCCCCCCATATCAGCTCCCCATACAGTATAATGCCCCTCCATATCATCTCCCCATACAGTATAATGCCCCCCATATCAGCTCCCCATACAGTATAATGCCCCCCATATCAGCTCCCCATACAGTATAATGCCCCCCATATCATCTCCCCATACAGTATAATGCCCCCCATATCAGCTCCCCATACAGTATAATGCCCCCCATATCATCTCCCCATACAGTATAATGCCCCCCATACAGTATAATGCCCCCCATAACTGCCCCCACAGTATAATACCACCGAAAAAGGCCATACTTACAAATGGACACAGCCAGGTCAGAAACGCTGATGAAGGAGAGTGAGCAGGTGCTTTAAATAATAATAGCCACTCCCACTGGTCTTGAGGGGAGGGGCGTGTGTGGTGCATGGGATGTGTAGTAAGAAATAATAAATGAATAGTGTGTGTGCAAGTGTAATACTATAAGTGAAATATAGGGGGCAGTAATGAGTGAAGTGCCTCAATAGAAATAAATGGATAATGGGGTGCAAGTGTGTGAAACATGGAGGGATAGTGTGTACGTCATGAGGCACAACGTGTATAGCCAGGTAGAAGCCTATTTGTGACGCCTTGATAGTTCATAGAGCGGCTACCCTGCTTGCTATGCCAAACAACAACACACCATGCTCTCCCAGCATCAAAGACCCGGCTGTGTCCAAGAGAAGCGAATATACATAATAATGAAAAATACCTGGGGTATTAGTAATCATTTTGGCCAAAAGGACGCAAGCTCGCAATCCACAACAAGGATCCCCAGACTTGCGAGTCCCTAACTCCTTAAATGGAACAGAATGTTCCTGATGTACAGACAGAACCGATAAAAACAAGGGGACATATACAAAAACACCGAGAAAGGCCATACTTACAAATGGACACAGCCAGGTCAGAAAATGCTGATGAAGGAGTGAGCAGGTGCTTTAAATAATAATAGCCACTCCTATTATTTAAAGCACCTGCTCACTCCTTCCCCACAGTATAATGCCCCACATAGCTGCCCCCATACAGTATAATGCCCCCCATATCAGCTCCCCATACAGTATAATGCCCCCAATAACTGCCCCATACCGTATAATGCTCCCCATATCAGCCCCCACAGTATAATGCCCCACATATCAGCTCCCCATACAGTATAATGCCCCCCAAATCCACTCCCCATACAGTATATAGTGCGGCTCCACTGCACAGAAAATGTATGTTATGTTGCTGTATGGTGACGGGGGCCCCGTGGGCCCCCCAGGCTTAGGGGCCCGGTCGCAATTGCGACAGCTGCGACCCCTATAACTACGCCACTGATCCAGTGTCCAGTAAATCCCATAATCCAGTGCCCAGTATATCCCATGATCCAGTGTCCAGTATATCCCATGATCCAGTGTCCTGTATATCCCATGATCCAGTGTCCTGTATATCCCATGATCCTGTGTCCAGTATATCCCATGATCCAGTGTCCTGTAAATCCCATTATCCAGTGTCCAGTATATCCCATGATCCAGTGTCCAGTATATCCCATGATCCAGTGTCCTGTATATCCCATCATCCAGTGTCCAGTATATCCCATGATCCAGTGTCCTGCATATCCCATGATCCAGTGTCCTGTATGTCCCATGATCCAGTGTCCTGTAAATCCCATTATCCAGTGTCCAGTATATCCCATGATCCAGTGTCCAGTATATCCCATGATCCAGTGTCCAGTATATCCCATGATCCAGTGCCCTGTAAATCCCATTATCCAGTGTCCAGTATATCCCATGATCCAGTGTCCAGTATATCCCATGATCCAGTGTCCTGTATATCCCATCATCCAGTGTCCAGTATATCCCATGATCCAGTGTCCTGCATATCCCATGATCCAGTGTCCTGTATGTCCCATGATCCAGTGTCCTGTAAATCCCATTATCCAGTGTCCAGTATATCCCATGATGCAGTGTCCAGTATATACCATGATCCAGTGTCCTGTAAATCCCATTATCCAGTGTCCAGTATATCCCATGATCCAGTGTCCAGTATATCCCATGATCCAGTGTCCTGTATATCCCATCATCCAGTGTCCAGTATATCCCATGATCCAGTGTCCTGCATATCCCATGATCCAGTGTCCTGTATGTCCTATGATCCAGTGTCCTGTAAATCCCATTATCCAGTGTCCAGTATATCCCATGATCCAGTGTCCAGTATATCCCATGATCCAGTGTCCAGTATATCCCATCATCCAGTGTCCGGTTTGTCCCATGATCCAGTGTCCTGTATATCCCATGATCCAGTGTCCAGTATATCACATGATCCAGTGTCCAGTATATCCCATCATCCAGTGTCCTGTATGTCCCATGATCCAGTGTCCTGTATGTCCCATGATCCAGTGTCCTGTATGTCCCATGATCCAGTGTCCAGTTTTTGCCATGATCCAGTGTCCAGTATATTCCATCATCCAGTGTCTTGTATGTCCCATGATCCAGTGTCCTGTATATCCCATGATCCAGTGTCCTGTATATCCCATGATCCAGTGTCCAGTATATCCCATGATCCAGTGTCCTGTATATCCCATGATCCAGTGTCCAGTATATCCCATAATCCAGTGTTGTGTATATCCCATAATCCAGTGTCCTGTATATCCCATGATCCAGTGTCCAGTATATCCCATGATTCAGTGTCCAGTATATCCTATCAACCAGTGTCCAGTATATCCCATCATCCAGTGTCCAGTATATCCCATGATACAGTGTCCTGTATATCCCATGATCCGGTGTCCAGTATATCCCATGATCCGGTGTACTGTATATCCCATGATCCAGTGCCCAGTATATCCCATGATCCAGTGTCCTGTATATCCCATGATCCAGTGTCTTGTATATCCCGTGATTCAGTGACCTGTATATCCCATGATCCAGTGTCCTGTATATCCCATGATCCACTATCCTGTTTATCCCATCATCCAGTGTCCTGTATATGCTATCATCCAGTGTCCTGTATATCCCGTCATCCAGTGTCCAGTATATCCCATGATCCAGTGTCCTGTATATCCCATGATCCAGTATCCTGTATATCCCATGATCCAGTATCCTGTATATCCCATGATCCAGTATCCTGTATATCCCATCATCCAGTGTTCTGTATATCCCATGATCCAGTATCCTGTATATCCCATGATCCAGTATCCTGTATATCCCATGATCCAGTATCCTGTATATGCCATCATCCAGTGTCCTGTATATCCCGTCATCCAGTGTCCTGTATATCCCTTGACCCAGTGTCCTGTATGTCCCATGATCCAGTGTCCTGTATGTCCCATGATCCAGTGTCCTGTATATCCCATGATCCAGTGTCCAGTATATCTCATGATCCAGTGTCCTGTATATCCCATGATCCAGTATGCTGTACATCCCATGATCCAGTGTCCAGTATATCCCATGATCCAGTATCCTGTATTTCCCATCATCCAGTGTCCTGTATATGCTATCATCCAGTGTCCTGTATATCCCGTCATCCAGTGTCCTGTATATCCCGTGATCCAGTGTCCTATATATTCCACGATCCAGTGTCCTGTATATCCCATGATCCAGTGTCCAGTATATCCCATAATCCAGTGTCCTGTATATCCCATGATCCAGTGTCCTGCATATCCCATGATCCAGTATCCTGTATATCCCATGATCCAGTGTCATGTATGTCCCATGATCCAGTGTCCTGTATATCACATGATCCAGTGTCCTGTATATCCCATGATCCAGTGTCCTGTATATCCCATGATTCAGTGTCCAGTATATCCTATCAACCAGTGTCCAGTATATCCCATCATCCAGTGTCCAGTATATCCCATGATACAGTGTCCTGTATATCCCATGATCCGGTGTCCAGTATATCCCATGATCCGGTGTACTGTATATCCCATGATCCAGTGCCCAGTATATCCCATGATCCAGTGTCCTGTATATCCCATGATCCAGTGTCTTGTATATCCCGTGATTCAGTGACCTGTATATCCCATGATCCAGTGTCCTGTATATCCCATGATCCACTATCCTGTTTATCCCATCATCCAGTGTCCTGTATATGCTATCATCCAGTGTCCTGTATATCCCATGATCCAGTGTCCAGTATATCTCATGATCCAGTGTCCTGTATATCCCATGATCCAGTATGCTGTACATCCCATGATCCAGTGTCCAGTATATCCCATGATCCAGTATCCTGTATTTCCCATCATCCAGTGTCCTGTATATGCTATCATCCAGTGTCCTGTATATCCCGTCATCCAGTGTCCTGTATATCCCGTGATCCAGTGTCCTATATATTCCACGATCCAGTGTCCTGTATATCCCATGATCCAGTGTCCAGTATATCCCATAATCCAGTGTCCTGTATATCCCATGATCCAGTGTCCTGCATATCCCATGATCCAGTATCCTGTATATCCCATGATCCAGTGTCATGTATGTCCCATGATCCAGTGTCCTGTATATCACATGATCCAGTGTCCTGTATATCCCATGATCCAGTGTCCTGTATATCCCATGATTCAGTGTCCAGTATATCCTATCAACCAGTGTCCAGTATATCCCATCATCCAGTGTCCAGTATATCCCATGATACAGTGTCCTGTATATCCCATGATCCGGTGTCCAGTATATCCCATGATCCGGTGTACTGTATATCCCATGATCCAGTGCCCAGTATATCCCATGATCCAGTGTCCTGTATATCCCATGATCCAGTGTCTTGTATATCCCGTGATTCAGTGACCTGTATATCCCATGATCCAGTGTCCTGTATATCCCATGATCCACTATCCTGTTTATCCCATCATCCAGTGTCCTGTATATGCTATCATCCAGTGTCCTGTATATCCCGTCATCCAGTGTCCAGTATATCCCATGATCCAGTGTCCAGTATATCCCATGATCCAGTGTCCTGTATATCCCATGATCCAGTATGCTGTACATCCCATGATCCAGTGTCCAGTATATCCCATGATCCAGTATCCTGTATTTCCCATCATCCAGTGTCCTGTATATGCTATCATCCAGTGTCCTGTATATCCCGTCATCCAGTGTCCTGTATATCCCGTGATCCAGTGTCCTATATATTCCACGATCCAGTGTCCTGTATATCCCATGATCCAGTGTCCAGTATATCCCATAATCCAGTGTCCTGTATATCCCATGATCCAGTGTCCTGCATATCCCATGATCCAGTATCCTGTATATCCCATGATCCAGTGTCATGTATGTCCCATGATCCAGTGTCCTGTATATCCCATGATCCAGTGTCCTGTATATCCCATGATCCAGTGTCCTGTATATCCCATGATCCAGTATCCTGTATATCCCATGATCCAGTGTCCTGTATATCCAATGATCCAGTGTCCTGTATGTCCCATGATCCAGTATCCTGTATATCCCATGATCCAGTGTCCTGTATATCCCATGATCCAGTGTCCTGTATATCCCATGATCCAGTATCCTGTATATCCCATGATCCAGTGTCCTGTATATCCCATGATCCAGTGTCCTGTATATCCCATGATCCAGTATCCTGTATATCCCATGATCCAGTGTCCTGTATGTCCCATGATCCAGTGTCCTGTATATCCCATGTTCCAGTGTCCTGTATATCCCATGATCCAGTGTCCTGTATATCCCATGATCCAGTATCCTGTATATCCCATGATCCAGTGTCCTGTATGTCCCATGATCCAGTGTCCTGTATATCCCATGTTCCAGTGTCCTGTATATCCCATGATCCAGTGTCCTGTATATCCCATGATCCAGTATCCTGTATATCCCATGATCCAGTGTCCTGTATGTCCCATGATCCAGTGTCCTGTATATCCCATGTTCCAGTGTCCTGTATAGCCGGTCTCATGACTTGGTTCACTATATGTGTAGCCTTAGAGTCCAGCCTCTTCATGATAATGTAAAGGTTGTTAAGATCATGATGAACTCCCGGACTGTCCACAATGCAGTGTCGGCCCCCGTGTAATGTTCTGCAGGTGAGAAGTGACGGCTGCAGTGATGTATTGTGATGCTCGTGTATTAGCAGCACAGTGGCGGAGGCTTTGTATCTCATCACTGCACACAATTAACCAGTCGTTTCTTTCAGTCTTCTGCAGGGGATATAGACGTCGGTGTCAATGATCTGGTGGAGTATTGGGAGAGCTTCACTGTGTGATGGAAACCTCACTGAAGAGCTTGAATCAAATATTTTGCCAGATAAAGCCACAAGGAACAACCCTGGCAAGCAGTGATAGGGGACGCCCAGTGCCGTGTGGTGGACCGGACTTCTCCACCAGGGCAGACGTCTCTCCTAGATCTTAGACACAGAGTCCAGTATTCAGCATGTATTATTTCTTCATGTATCTTCCTGAGATCTCCAGCGCGGAGCTTTGAGTATAGGGCTTGGAGTAATGAGCTCCACATTTCTGACATCATTCCATCTCTGAGGCGTGGTTCAGTATCCTGTGCTCCCGCTCTGTCAGGGGGAGAGGGACCAGTAAATACCAAATCCAAGAGGAGACGTGAGGACCGGTCACTGTTCACCTACTGAAGCATGAGGCCATAGTACTCTGAGAGGCAGTGTGCTGATTGGCCGCCTCCTACAAAAATAAATGGCGGCCAGACATATCTGTCACTGATCAGTAAGCCATCAATTAGCCGCTCCAATGGCGGTTTCCACATCTGTTGCGTTTCCCTTTGTGTTGGGTTCAGCATCCGTAACATTTCGGTTTGGTTTTGTCATATACCTCATATTTATTTCGCTCCCCTGTCTATTAATTGCGCATCATTATTATTATTATTTTTGTTTGCTCTTTTGTGATCGGTTTCACATATTGGGTTTCTCAAGAAGCAATAGAGAGCAGACAAAGAGCACAAGTTGGCGGGAGCTCGTCCTCCTGTCCCTCTCTTCTATAGACGAATAAACTGTGCACTTCAAGTCCTAAGCCATCTCCAGCGGGTCTGCGCAGAGAGACGGTCTTCACACGCCGAGCGTCGTCCTCCTGCCGCATGCGCCCTTATGGAACATCCACATCCTGAACTGCTCCAGTATTGTAACGTTGCTCCCTTATCCGCTTATCGTTAAGCGATCCCTGTCCTGTTGAGCATGCTCAGAGCTGACACTGGTCTTTCCATTGGCGCTTCCATTCATTCAATGATCATGTCTAATTGTCTATGCAACAGGTCTGGGGGGAGGGGTGATCAATGCCGTGTCCATATTTATCAGCATTTCAATGTTATTATGTATATGGTTTCTTTGAATCTGTGAACCTGGATTGATATGTTTATAGCCCTGTGTGTATGATGTTAGTGGCATGTTTGACTCCTCTAAAGATATTGCCAAAGGCTAGTAGCCATATAGCCTGTAAGACTTGTCTGTTGTCCTGACGCATGGCTCGCTACTCTGTACTGTGCATGGTTTCATTTCATTTTTAATGATTGCAGATTCTTGCTAGGACGGAATTTGCCCCAAATATCTCCCGGTGTGTCCCTAGTCTAGCATTACCCCCCATCTGCCAATGTGCGCACTTGTGATTGACGGTGGTCTGAGAACAAAGACTACTAACTGAGTGACGGCCGCCGACAGGACGATTCCAGGGTCCTTGTATTTCTGCATTCGCTCACACGGCAGTTCCAGGGTTCAGCGCTGGTTGGTGGAACATCTGGCTCTGGAGACCACGTAACAGCCCGATCACGGCGATCACCAGAGAATGTTCCAGTAATATTGATACAAGCAGGAGACTGGGGCAGCGGCGAGGAATTATCACTCCGGAGAATACAGGCTGGGCCACATAAGAGACATCACTCATATCATAGCCGCAGCTGAGGGTTGGGAGAAGAAGCCGTCCCATCACCCGCCTGGCACATGACTGATGGACGCGCCGCTGTTCCTGTGATGAATGTAGAATATGAGAGGGCGTTACGGGGAGCGGACAGTCTGTACACCTGGGAGAATGAGCCACCCGTAGAAGCCGGCCCTCCTCATACACAGCGGTGGTCTCCAGGGTCTGCATTCGCTGCCTTTGTCCGGGTGGGCAGATAATACGTGGGGTGCACAGAAGCGCTCTTAGTAATGATTTGCGCAGTCATTGGTGATGTTGTCGCTGGCTCTTCCTCCGGCCGCTCTGTATATATCTGTAAATGTCTCGTGTTATAAAGTGATGAATAAAGTGCGACAAAATATTGTCAGGTTACGGAGCAGCACGAGGAGCAGCCGCCGCTGAGGCCACGCCCACTTGTGCTGATATTATATTCCTGTAAACAGAGAGGACCCGCCATCATGGCCGACAGCGGCCTCCGAGCCCTGCTAGCAAGATACCGTCTCCAGACTCGTTCACGTCTTCCAGGAAGTGGCCGACCCTCTGGAGCGACTCTTACTTGTGCTTTGTTCAGGAGGGGGACTCTGATTGTGGGGCGGGGGGTAAGAGGAAGATGATGGTAAAGTTATATATAAAATAGGAAATTATATTTAAAAGTATAAAACGCTGACGTTTACAGTGGTAAGTGCAATGACCTGACCTTGTATATGAATGATGTAGGTGTCTCCGTAGTATCCGCTGTGTCACATCCAGTGTCGTGCTCAGTGATCCGTTAACCCCTTACAGATATTTCTGTCACAGCAGAATAAAATGAACTTGATATGAACGTTCCGTCTCCAGGTCTCATTATTGTGGTCGGGACAAAGGATCAACCCCACAGATATCTGACATTAATGAGGAATCCACAGGAGAACACCAAACTCAGGTACACACAGAAGAGCCACCATGTGCTGAGCCGACTGTGGAGAATAATGAGGATGGATGGAGGAGGAGGAGGATGGAAGAGGAGAATGAGGATGGAGGAGGAGGATGAGGAGGAGGATGAAGATGATGAGGAGGATGGAGGAGAATGAGGATGGAGGAGGAGGATGATGAGGAGAATGGAGGAGGAGGAGAATGGAGATGGAGGAGGATGATGAGGATGGAGGAGGAGGATGAAGATGAGGAGTAGGATGGAGGAGGAGAATGAGGATGGAGGAGGAGGATGAAGATGATGAGGATGGAGGAGGAGGATGAAGATGATGATGAGGAGGATGATGAGGAGAATGAGGATGGAGGATGAGGATGATGAGGAGGAGGATGGTGATTGAGGAGGATGATGAGGATGAGGAGGATGATGATGGAGGAGGAGGATGATGTGGATGGAGGATGAGGATGATCATGATAGAGGATGATGTTAGAGGAGGATAATGATGGAGGAGGAGGATGATGTGGATGGAGGAGGATGATAATGATGGAGGAGAATGATGATTGAGGAGGATGATGGGGATGGAGGAGGATGATGATGGAGGAGGATGATGATAATAATGAATGATGATTCATGACGGTGATGAGATTAATTGATGATGATGACAATGATTGAGGAAAATAGTGATGATAATGATTGATGACAGTGATTATTGAGGATGATGATAATAATGATTGAGAATGATGATGATGATGAATGATGGTGGAGATTGATGAGTATGATTGATGATAGTGATGATAATTGGGATAGGGATGGTAATTATAATATGGGATGATTATTGATCAGGGTCAGTTTTATAGAAAATGAGGCTCTACTCAAAAAGAAAGTAGACCCCTCCCCCACCCCAGAATACCTCCATACAATGTGCATAGTACAGTCATTTAGTGCCCAAATAATACTGCCATATAGTGCCTGGTGCCATATAGTGCTAGTGACTGGTGCCATATAGTGCCTGGTGCCATATAGTTCTGGTGCCAGCTTTTGTCTGGTGCCATATAGTGCTGGTGCCATATAGTGCTAGTGACTGGTGCCATATAGTGCCTGGTGCCATATAGTTCTGGTGCCAGCTTTTGTCTGGTGCCATATAGTGCTGGTGCCATATAGTGCCTGGTGCCATATAGTGCCTGGTGCCATATAGTGCTGGTTCCATATAGTGCCTGGTGCCATATAGTGCCATATTGTGCCATATTGACCCCCTGTGCCTGGTGGTCTATGGCAGTGAAGGGGTCACTTGCATTTCCTGTGACGTCTTGCTGTAACCGTAAACTGAGAGAATTCCCCCTTTGTCACACTTGTTCACTCTCCCTGCACTGATCATAGAGATAATGCAAATCATAGCGATCAGAGATTATAGAGATCATAAAAACCACACAGATTATAGATTTTATAGATCATAGCGATCAGAGATGATAGAGATCATAAAGACCACAGATTATAGAGATTAAACAGATCATAGCGATCAGAGATTATAGAGATCATAAAAACCACACCGATTATAGAGATTATACAGATCCAAAGTTGCCAACATTTGAATTTTCTTTTCCAGAGACACTTAGGGTGTGGCTTGTCTGGTGGCTGTGTCTCATGGGGGACGTAGTTTATCTGTTGCGTGTGGCTAATGAGGTGTGGTTTATCTGGTGGGTGTGGCTAATGGAGCGTGGTTTACTTCCAGAAATTTCTGCATACAAATAAATTCATAAAAACATCTTCACTAGTTTTGGTAGCCGGTGTGTCTCTGGTTATCTGGTTGTTTACAGGCAGGTGATGTCTCACTTTATCACTAGGGCGAGGCGATATGTGCTGACCACTGCTGGTGGTGTAAAAACAAGCGGAGATAGTGCCACACGCAGTGCCCCCAGTAGGATAGTGACACATACTCCCCCTGTAGGTAGTGACACCCCCCCCCCCCCGCTATAGATAGTGGCACACGGCCATGTGTAGATTGTTCCACCCCCTCCGCAGATAGTGCCACACCTCCCCTTCAGATAGTGCCACACACTCCCGATGTAGATCGTGCCACCCCCACAGCCCTCTGTAGATAGTGCCATACACTCCCCCTGTGGATAGTGCCACACAAAGCCCTCTGTAGAAAGTGCCACACAGCCCCCACTGTAAATAGTGCCGCACAGCCCACTGTAGATAGTGCCACACAGCCCTCTGTGCTGTAGATAGTGCCGCACACAGCCCTAGTGCCACACTGCTTTCTGTAGATAATACCACAGTGCCACTGTAGTTAGTGCCACACAGCCCCCTGTAGATAGTGACACACAGCCCCCCTGTAGATAGTGACACACATAGACCCCTGACTCCAGTCCAGTCAATGATGATTGGCCGCTCAGACCCCACATCTGAATGTAGAACCATATCCATTATGTAATTACTCCGTAGATCTGAGGAGTGGAAGATTTTTACAGAGTTGAGAGATTATATAAATTATAGAGAACATAAAGATCACAGAGATCAGAGACATCATTGATAAGAGATTATACAGATCATAGCGATCAGAGATTATACAGATCATAGCGATCAGAGATTATACAGATTATGGTGTTTACAGATAATAAACATACAGATTATATAGATCATAGAGATGTTACAGATTATACAGATGAAAGCAATGTGTAAGATCCCGTCTCCAGTCCACACACAAGGAGGCCCATAAAATAGTGCCGGCTCACAGGCCAGAGGCTCATCGTCGTCTATGGTGGCGGGAAGGAGACTGCAGTAATCTGATTGGCTGATGTAGTTTGGTCCTCAGTATAGTCTATAGCGCCAGTTGGACTCTGCTGCCCTCTAGAGCCACGTTGTGGAGTTGCAGTTATGATTTTTTGGTTTTCGCTCTTTCTTTCTTATGAGAGGTGAAGGTTTCCTCTACGTGATGGAGCAGCAGTCCTGTGTCTGCGGAATCGGAGTCATTCACATCATGTTTTACCTCTGGACATTTCTACCGATACAGTCAAGAAACATAAAGGAAAACCCAGGTGATGGAGCTCGTTCTTTAGGCTTGTGGGATGTTATAAATGCAGCGTTCCCTGCCAGTCACAGGTTATAATAGCAGCACGCAGCAGGAGGAGGATTCGTCACAATTTTATATAGGGGGCGCTCAGGAGCTGCTGGAGAAAATGATTCACTCACCGTCCGGAAACGATCTGATCTGACTGAATAAAAAAAGCTTCACTTCCCCTTTAAATCCCAGATCACCGCTTCTCCTGATGAAGCGCTGTGGTGTGGACAGAGGGCGGCCAGGGTCACTCAGAATACCCCCAGCACAAAGACCGAACATCTCGTCATCTCACGCAGCAGCAAGGACATGTCCAGGGGCCGCTACAACATCCGCCGCTCCAGTCCAGCATCAGAATGTTGCTACATGTGACAGCGCCAGGTATAGAAGAGTTAGTGCCGGGAGACAGAACATGAAAGGTTCACCCCCGGCGCCATCTTCTGCCCAGTGTATTAACGGCTCCACGTCGGTCCTCGCACCGCGCTGCAATACCACTAATTTAACACCTCGTTACCTGTTTGCCATCTTAGAGAAGTGATGTAATCGGGAACACTGCGGCTCTGTATTTCTACGTGACGACAGTTTGTGCGCCGCGCTCCACCCTTAACTCCACCACGACAGGACTTCTCTCCACATCTCCGACCTTCCGGGACAATATATTCCAACATCGTCTTATAATATCACAGACTGAGGAACCATCAATATAAGAATCAGCGTGAGACGCCTCGGAGGGTGGGGGTGTTTGCTCTCCAGAACGGCGGCAGGATGATGAGTGGAGTAGTTTGAATCACTTCCTGTCTATTCCAGGGTCCACCAATCAGCTGCATGCACAGGTAGAAGGTTCCAGAGGAAGCACACCCTGGGGGAGGGGTGGTGAGAAAATTATAACGCTGGCCCAATTGTCCATGTGACCCTCCCATGATGTTGGTAACGCCCCCCCCCCCCCCATTATGTGTGATGGGGAATAAAGAAATGTCATTACACCCCCAGTCTCTATAAGTAAGTACACCCTCGGTCGCTATAAGTAAGTACACCCCCAGTCACTATAAATAAGTACACCCCCAATCGCTGTAAGTAAGTACACCCCCGTACACCCCCGGTCGCTATAAGTAAGTACACCCCCGGTCACTATAAGTAAGTACACCCCCGATCGCTATAAGTAAATACACCCCCAGTCACTATAAGTAAATACACCCCCAGTCACTATAAGTAAATACAACCCCAGATCTCTATAAGTAAGTACAGCCCCGGTCACTATAAGTAAATACACCCCCAGTCACTATACGTAAGTACACCCCCGGTCTCTATAAGTAAGTACAACCCCGGTCACTATAAGTAAATACACCCCCAGTCACTATACGTAAGTACACCCCCGGTCTCTATAAGTAAGTACAACCCCGGTCACTATAAGTAAGTACACCCCGATCACTATAAGTAAGTACACCCCCGGTCTCTATAAGTAAGTACAACCCCGGTCACTATAAGTAAGTACACCCCCGGTCTCTATAAGTAAGTACACCCCCGGTCTCTATAAGTAAGTACACCCCCGATCACTATAAGTAAGTACACCCCCGTACACCCCCGGTCGCTATAAGTAAGTACACCCCCGGTCACTATATGTAAGTACACCCCCAGTCACTATAAGAAAATACACACCCGCTCGCTGTAAATAAGTGCACCCCCAGTCACTATAAGTAAGTACACCCCCGATCGCTATAAGTAAATACACCCCCAGTCACTATAAGTAAATACACCCCCAGTCACTATAAGTAAATACAACCCCAGATCTCTATAAGTAAGTACAGCCCCGGTCTCTATAAGTAAGTACAACCCCGGTCACTATAAGTAAGTACACCCCGATCACTATAAGTAAGTACACCCCCGGTCTCTATAAGTAAGTACAACCCCGGTCACTATAAGTAAGTACACCCCCGGTCTCTATAAGTAAGTACACCCCCGGTCTCTATAAGTAAGTACACCCCCGATCACTATAAGTAAGTACAGCCCCGGTCGCTATAAGTAAGTACAGCCCCGGTCGCTATAAGTAAGTACACCCCTGGTGGCTATAAGTAAGTACACCCCCGTACACCCCCGGTCACTATAATTAAGTACAGCCCCTGTCACTATAAGTAAGTACAGCCCCGGTCACTATAAGTAAGTACACCCCCGGTCTCTATAAGTAAGTACACCCCCGGTCTCTATAAGTAAGTACACCCCCGATCACTATAAGTAAGTACACCCCCGGTCACTATAAGTAAGTACAGCCCCGGTCGCTATCAGTAAGTACAGCCCCGGTCGCTATAAGTAAGTACACCCCTGGTGGCTATAAGTAAGTACACCCCCGGTCACTATAAGTAAGTACAGCCCCGGTCACTATAAGTAAGTACAGCCCCGGTCTCTATAAGTAAGTACACCCCCGGTCGCTATAAGTAAGTACACCTCCGTACACCCCCGATCACTATAAGTAAGTACAGCCCCGGTCACTATAAGTAAGTACAGCCCCGGTCACTATAAGTAAGTACAGCCCCGGTCGCTATAAGTAAGTACAACCCCGGTCACTATAAGTAAATACACCCCCAGTCACTATACGTAAGTACACCCCCGGTCTCTATAAGTAAGTACAACCCCGGTCACTATAAGTAAGTACACCCCGATCACTATAAGTAAGTACACCCCCGGTCTCTATAAGTAAGTACAACCCCGGTCACTATAAGTAAGTACACCCCCGGTCTCTATAAGTAAGTACACCCCGGTCTCTATAAGTAAGTACACCCCCGATCACTATAAGTAAGTACAGCCCCAGTCGCTATAAGTAAGTACAGCCCCGGTCGCTATAAGTAAGTACACCCCTGGTGGCTATAAGTAAGTACACCCCCGTACACCCCCGGTCACTATAATTAAGTACAGCCCCTGTCACTATAAGTAAGTACACCCCCGGTCTCTATAAGTAAGTACACCCCCGGTCTCTATAAGTAAGTACACCCCCGATCACTATAAGTAAGTACACCCCCGGTCACTATAAGTAAGTACAGCCCCAGTCGCTATAAGTAAGTACAGCCCCGGTCGCTATAAGTAAGTACACCCCTGGTGGCTATAAGTAAGTACACCCCCGTACACCCCCGGTCACTATAAGTAAGTACAGCCCCGGTCACTATAAGTAAGTACACCCCCGGTCACTATAAGTAAGTACACCCCCGTACACCCCCGGTCACTATAAGTAAGTACAGCCCCGGTCACTATAAGTAAGTACAGCCCCGGTCTCTATAAGTAAGTACAGCCCCGGTCGCTATAAGTAAGTACAGCCCCGGTCACTATAAGTAAGTACAGCCCCGGTCGCTATAAGTAAGTACACCTCCGTACACCCCCGATCACTATAAGTAAGTACAGCCCCGGTCACTATAAGTAAGTACAGCCCCGGTCACTATAAGTAAGTACAGCCCCGGTCGCTATAAGTAAGTACACCCCCGTACACCCCCGGTCACTATAAGTAAGTACAGCCCCGGTCGCTATAAGTAAGTACAGCCCCGGTCACTATATAAGTAAGTACAGTCCCGGTCGCTATAAGTAAGTACACCCCCGGTCACTATAAGTAAGTACAGCCCCGGTTACTATAAGTAAGTACAGCCCCGGTCTCTATAAGTAAGTACAGCCCCGGTTACTATAAGTAAGTACAGTCCCGGTCGCTATAAGTAAGTACACCCGCGGTCACTATAAGTAAGTACAGCCCCGGTCACTATAAGTAAGTACACCCCCGGTCACTATAAGTAAGTACACCCCCGGTCACTATAAGTAAGTACAGCCCCGGTCGCTATAAGTAAGTACACCTCCGTACACCCCCGGTCACTATAAGTAAGTACAGCCCCGGTCACTATAAGTAAGTACAGCCCCGGTCACTATAAGTAAGTACAGCCCCGGTCGCTATAAGTAAGTGCACCCCCGTACACCCCCGGTCACTATAAGTAAGTACAGCCCCGGTCGCTATAAGTAAGTACAGCCCCGGTCACTATATAAGTAAGTACAGTCCCGGTCGCTATAAGTAAGTACACCCCCGGTCACTATAAGTAAGTACAGCCCCGGTCACTATAAGTAAGTACAGCCCCGGTCTCTATAAGTAAGTACAGCCCCGGTTACTATAAGTAAGTACAGTCCCGGTCGCTATAAGTAAGTACACCCGCGGTCACTATAAGTAAGTACAGCCCCGGTCACTATAAGTAAGTACACCCCCGGTCACTATAAGTAAGTACAGCCCCGGTCGCTATAAGTAAGTACACCTCCGTACACCCCCGGTCACTATAAGTAAGTACAGCCCCGGTCACTATAAGTAGGTACAGCCCCGGTCACTATAAGTAAGTACAGCCCCGGTCACTATAAGTAAGTACAGCTCCGGTCACTATAAGTAAGTACAGCCCCGGTCGCTATAAGTAAGTACACCCCCGTACACCCCCGGTCACTATAAGTAAGTACAGCCCCGGTCGCTATAAGTAAGTACAGCCCCGGTCACTATATAAGTAAGTACAGTCCCGGTCGCTATAAGTAAGTACACCCCCGGTCACTATAAGTAAGTACAGCCCCGGTCACTATAAGTAAGTACAGCCCCGGTCTCTATAAGTAAGTACAGCCCCGGTTACTATAAGTAAGTACAGTCCCGGTCGCTATAAGTAAGTACACCCGCGGTCACTATAAGTAAGTACAGCCCCGGTCACTATAAGTAAGTACACCCCCGGTCACTATAAGTAAGTACACCCCCGGTCACTATAAGTAAGTACAGCCCCGGTCGCTATAAGTAAGTACACCTCCGTACACCCCCGGTCACTATAAGTAAGTACAGCCCCGGTCACTATAAGTAAGTACAGCCCCGGTCACTATAAGTAAGTACAGCCCCGGTCGCTATAAGTAAGTACACCCCCGTACACCCCCGGTCACTATAAGTAAGTACAGCCCCGGTCGCTATAAGTAAGTACAGCCCCGGTCACTATATAAGTAAGTACAGTCCCGGTCGCTATAAGTAAGTACACCCCCGGTCACTATAAGTAAGTACAGCCCCGGTCACTATAAGTAAGTACAGCCCCGGTCTCTATAAGTAAGTACAGCCCCGGTTACTATAAGTAAGTACAGTCCCGGTCGCTATAAGTAAGTACACCCGCGGTCACTATAAGTAAGTACAGCCCCGGTCACTATAAGTAAGTACACCCCCGGTCACTATAAGTAAGTACACCCCCGGTCACTATAAGTAAGTACAGCCCCGGTCACTATAAGTAAGTACAGCCCCGGTCGCTATAAGTAAGTACACCCCCGTACACCCCCGGTCGCTATAAGTAAGTACAGTCCCGGTTGCTATAAGTAAGTACACCCCCAGTCACTATATAAGTAAGTACACCCCCGGTCTCTATAAGTAAGTACAGCCCCGATCACTATAAGTAAGTACAGCCCCGGTCGCTATAAGTAAGTACACCCCCGGTCTCTATAAGTAAGTACACCCCCGGTCTCTATAAGTAAGTACACCCCGATCACTATAAGTAAGTACACCCCGATCACTATAAGTAAGTACACCCCGATCACTATAAGTAAGTACACCCCGATCACTATAAGTAAGTACAGCCCCGGTCGCTATAAGTAAGTACACCCTCGGTCTCTATAAGTAAGTATACCCCCGGTCACTATAAGTAAGTACAACCCCGGTCACTATATAAGTAAGTACACCCCTGTACACCCCCGGTCACTATAAGTAAGTACAGCCCCGGTCACTATAAGTAAGTACAGTCCCGTTCGCTATAAGTAAGTACACCCCCAGTCACTATATAAGTAAGTACACCCCCGGTCTCTATAAGTAAGTACACCCCAATCGCTATAAGTAAGTACACCCCCGGTCTCTATAAGTAAGTACACCCCAATCGCTATAAGTAAGTACACCCCCGGTCTCTATAAGTAAGTACACCCCGATCGCTATAAGTAAGTACACCCCCGGTCTCTATAAGTAAGTACACCCCAGCTCCATGCGGCCACCAGTGATCTGTAGTATACAAGTCTGTGGATAAACTTATTGATGAATGTTTGTAACTTCCAGCACTTCTGCCTGATATATCAGAGCCTTCACCTCTACCAAAAATCTTTGCCATCACCCCGACCTACACCCGTCTTGTCCAGAAGGTCGAGCTCATTCGTATAGCCAACACTTTTTGCCAGGTGCCTGCTCTTCACTGGATTGTGGTGGAGGATGCTGATGAGAAGACCGAGCTGGTCACCAACCTCTTGAGGAGGTCAGGGATTCCTCACACTCAAAACATTGAAAGGGATTACCAAAGCTCGAGGGACCCAGCAACGCAACCTGGGCTTAATGTGGTTCCGAAAAACTTTCCACCCAGAAGATGCTTCCCCTGGTGTAGTACATTTTGCTGATGATGACACCTACAGCTTGGACATCTTTGAGGAGGTGAGGACTTTATTCTATTTGATGATGATTCCTGAGATCTTCTCCTGGTGATCACATGACTCATGCTCCTCCAGATTGTCTTGTGTTTGGTCTTCAGTCTTCTCAATGTCTTCATGATTCCTCTGGTTGTCTCCTCCATCTTGCTTCAGGTCGTCCGCTTCCTTTTTCCTTCATCTCTGAGTCTTCTCATAATGTGCACACAATAAGATTACAGGTGTCGTCGTATCAAGATAATGTAATGACCGGGGGTAGGGAAACGGACAAGTGAGGCCTAATCTACCCGCCACTCTGTCCCTGCCTACTTGCAATGACCCGCCCTAGGCGACGGGGTACAACTGGGCGGCGGTCCCTGCACTCAGTAAGTTCACGACAAACACGACAAACATACAAGGGAATACAAGCAAGGGAAAGGGGCAGTTGCCCACGGCAACACCGTGAGCAACCAGAGTGGTGAACGAGCCGAGTCAAGCCAGGAGTGTGCGAGGTACAAAACGAAAAGCAGAAGAGTAGTCAGTAAGCCAGGGTCTGTATGGAGCAGGAACAAAATAGAAGGTTACCCACTGCCTGTTTTCCTTTATCATGGTGAATGGATGTGTACAAACTATTGACGTCCATGGTGACTAAAATGCTTCCTGGTAGGACCGGGGCTATTTGACGTATGTTGTGGAGGAACTTTCTATAGTGGTCAGGTGTAGAACGACAGCATGAAAATTAAAACAGCCTCCTCCAGTATTGGGAAACGTACATCAACTGTAAAATGGTGATAACACTTCAGCTTAGACCAATAGGGTGAGGACTGAGCCGGGCCGTTCGCTTGTAACCTACGGAGGAGTTCAGAAGTTAGGGAGGATCAATGAGACTTGTTTCTCCTCTGGGTTGAAAACTATAATCTGATATAACTGGGACTGACACATTGACTGAAGCAGCTGAACCTTTACTGACTAATGGTACCTGTAATGTCCATACAAATATAATAACCCAGATCTCCGGGGCCCCGGTTCAGTCGTCACCTGCAGATGTCACCGGTCTCACCGTACACCATGAATGAAGCAGATGCGATCTTAGCTGCAGGAAACCTCAATCATTCTGCTCATGTCTTAAAATACTGTGCGGTGGTTTTGGTGACCCTTCGCACGGCGTCTTTTAGTTTCATTCTGTATCATTGTGTGTGGAACTGAGGAACAATCTGTATAGTGACCTGAGATCTGTCCTGTGTATAGTGGACCTCTCCCCCTCAGCCATTATCAGATGTAACATATGCACCCCCATCATATAATAACTGCACATCACTATAGGGCTCGGAGCTGTGACGCTGTGTCCTGCTCCCCCACCTCTCTCCATGCAGCTATCACTGCTGAAGCCACTTTCCTCCAGGGTCATTGGGCTCAGGTCGTACCCCACAGCAGAATATGAGGGGCCTCCTATGTACTCCACACCTTTTACTCTATCTCGTACTTTCTTATTATTAGGAGGGGACGGACGTGTTCACCAGAATCCATGCATGCTTTACTTTTGATATGGGTGTTGCGTCCTTCACACTTGATTCTTTACACTTTACCAGTTTCAGCAAACAAGGAATTCTGCATGTTCTCATTTTCTGCCAAATAAAGGCCCTAAATAAACGTACAACCACATTGGTGTAGTACATACAGCTGCTGGGGAAGTAGTACCATTCTCATAAGCTTCACCCGACCTGCTGCCGGCAGTGGGAGATTTCGCCAGGTTTGGACTTTATTTATAGACCTGAACCTCCCCCGACTTGGTGCTATAAGCAATGGGAGGAATAGAACCAGAAGTGCTGGGAGGGGGGAGCTGGATGTAATAAGGGGAACCACGAAACTTAAGGGGGCAGCCTTCCTCACTCTATAGGCAGAACACATGTACCACACGAGGTGGCTGCACGCTATTCATGGTGCTGGGAGAGGAACCACAGGGAATTTCACTTCAGCTTTCCCAAATTAGACCTTATTCTCCTGCTCGTAGAGAGTGATTTCGGTAATAGGAGTGTTGTAGGGAATCCTCCTGGCTGCAGCTTCCCCGTATACGAGTGATCGCTCTCTGGAGCACGGGCTGCACAGGTCCAGGTTCCTCTTTCGGTTCAGATGTAACATTGAGGACACAGAACACTGAACCTGAGGGCTCCAGATATCACATACAAGATGCTGCAGGGGGAGAGTTCCCACCTTTTCTACCCAAAAATAGAGACCATTTATAGTACTAGTGTCTCCTGATGTCGGGGAGGGCTCATTGGGCCCCCTCAGACACCAGGACCAGAGAGCGACTGTTACCTCTGTTCTCTCTATAGCTTCTTCCCTGTATATAATTCATGACGATAGCGTCTCCTTCTCAACATCTGTATCCAGAACTGTTCTCTCTGGAGTTCATTTACTGCCCACTAGTCTGCAGTCTTCCTGTATTCTTCCTGTGCTAGTTCTACGCCATTAGTCAGGAGGACATCCCGGGATTCACCATCACAGACGTTGGTCTTGATGTCATTGATGCTTCTTACTTTTACAGATGTAAGAAAGTGTCTGTGTGGCCGGTAACCTTTGTTGGTCCGCTGCGCTACGAAACAGTGAAGGTCAATGTCATAGGCAAGGTGGAAGGGTGGCTGGTGAAGTTTGACGCTCGAGGCCATTTGACGTAGATATGGCCGGATGTGCTATTAACTTGAAGTTGATCCTTGAGAAGCGCAGGGAAATCTTTCATCTAGATGTGAAGCCGGGATACCAGGAGTCCAGTCTGCTGCAAGATCTGGTCACCACAGAAGAGCTGGAGCCAAAGGCTGAAAACTGTTCAATTAAGGAACATCATTCTGCAAAAAAACAGGAACCGTCCTCCTGACAACCCAAACCATTGGAGGCTCAAATGTAGTCATCTCGTAGCAGATAGTTGAGGTTTCCTGAGATCATGAGGTTCTCAAGAAATATTAAAGTAGATTGTAGACTCTGAGAAATAATAGTCCAAAGTCACTGATGCTCCGGAGATGTCACGTCATATCTGTCCAGGACTATTACCCCACCCAGTCATTGTTCCATCACCAGATACAAGGTGGTCCCTCATATTACATGTATCCCACCCGCAAGCGTGGCCGATGACTAGTAATGAGGGAGCTCCTTCAATGCACAATGATGACACCCCTAATAATACAGAATGACAGATCGGACCCAGATTTACAGCTCTGGCACTAACATGGAGGCAGGATTACTTCTTTTATTGTACACAAGCCACACACGGCGTATCTACAGAGCATAGAACTTGTGACAGACCAGTAAATGTAAGTTACTCTTCTCCTATTAAACCTCTAGGTAATATATGTACCCCCGTCCATGCTGTACAGTAAAATTAAAGGCCCCCAATGTCATTATTGTGTTGGTACACAGACTTCAACAAGAATTGATGGTGTGTTGTCACTTTAAATGGCCAGTTGGGGGAGCCAGTGAGGACGGCCGGGAACATGGGGCTGGTAACCCTGGTGCAGCTCATGTCTGCTGTATACCTATATAACTATACAACCCCAGCACTCACAGAGGTACGCAAAAGATCCAGATGCAAACAAATTTAAGTTTTATTGCAACAAAAGATGGTAAAGTTGAGGTGGAAAGCGACTTGGTAAGACGTTTCGGCCGAACCTCGGCCTTTGTCACGGTCGCTAAAATGATAAAGAATAAAATGCTTTTACAAAGTTGGCAATAAAATTTACAAAAATACAGTATGAACAAATGAAAATAATAATATGAAAATAACATATATAGATGAGTTATCTCTGTTTACATGAAATTATATAGCGCTGTCACCTCAGATATACACAGAGAACAATTATTATACATTATAAGGAAAAATAAAAATATTTTAATACTGAACTGTATAAAGAAAATTGCGTGATCAATTAGTGGAACACGTAACACAAGAATTAAGGAAATCATAATCATCTATGAAAGAATAAGTCATAATGATCTATAAAAACAAGACTAGGGGCTGAATAGTCAGAACAAAATTAAGTTAAATATGCTCAAGGAGGATCTAGCAGTATATAACTGTATGTGGCATGCTGAAGGAGGATCTAGCAGTATATAACTGTATGTGGCATGCTGAAGGAGGATCTAGCAGTATATAACTGTATGTGGCATGCTGAAGGAGGATATAGCAGTATATAACTGTATGTGGCATAAACAATCTGGAAACCTCTGATGGTGATGCAATACCTAGGTTACATATATTGATTTAGTTTTGTTATTGTGGTGGGGAGAGGAAAGAGTCCTCACTGTAGACCATACCATAAAGTACCGGTAGAAAATAAAGGACAGTGTGACAGTGTGAAAAGGAACAAACACTAGAGGATAAACTAAATACAGTTCAGTATTAAAATATTTTTATTTTTTCTTATAATGTATAATAATTGTTCTCTGTGTATATCTGAGGTGACAGCGCTATATAATTTCATGTAAACAGAGATAACTCATCTATATATGTTATTTTCATATTATTATTTTCATTTGTTCATACTGTATTTTTGTAAATTTTATTGCCAACTTTGTAAAAGCATTTTATTCTTTATCATTTTAGCGACCGTGACAAAGGCCGAGGTTCGGCCGAAACGTCTTACCAAGTCGCTTTCCACCTCAACTTTACCATCTTTTGTTGCAATAAAACTTAAATTTGTTTGCATCTGGATCTTTTGCGTACCTCTGTGAGTGCTGGGGTTGTATATTTTCAATATTGTGGGATTCTCGTCCCTACCTTACTAGCACCACGCCAATTGATTGAGGAGTGCATCCCAATATCTATTTTTGATTACTACTGTACCTTGGATGTCTTGCACCCTGATATAGATGACGTCATCAACTTTTGCCTTCGATTCCACTACCACGGCCAATATTTTGGCACAAGTCACCAACTCAGGAGACTTTTTGAGAATTCCTCCGCAGGAACTACGTACACGAGACTACGAAAAGGAACTACGAAAATATACCTCCTATGACCTGCATCGCACAACTCTGGCGGAATATCATAGATTGGAGAGAATACCACGTGGCCTCAGGAGTCACCTTCGACCAACCCTCTTTTCTGACGATGAAGAATACTGTCAACAATTCCAGAGGATCTTAAACAAATGCTCACTGGATTTGATTCTACTTACTATTTCTCATCTACAAACCAGAATTTCAGAATCCGATATTAAAATCAAGGCTTTGGAAAATCAACTATCAGCAACTCTAAGCCCCAGTGAATGGGAGAATCTGAAAACACGTACCGACATTGCCATCAACGACTTTTCTAAGACCATACAACTAAGAAAACGCGATAAATTCCAGAGGGACGCAACGGATTACGATAACAACAGGGTTTACCGATGGAACGAGTCGTCAACTTACGCAAATTCATGGCGCCAACCACGACAACAAACAGAAAATTTCTCCAGTTCTGGCAGCGACTCCTCTATTGGTCGACGTCCTCCACGTTTTTTAGGCAATCGGAGAGGCCGAAACGGACCACCAGGCGGGCGGGGAGGAGATGGACGAGGTCGAGACACCAACATACAGACGAGGTCCCAGGTAGGAAGAACCACCTGGTCGTCAATCTCTCCTCTCATTCCCTTACGCCAACAGAACTGTCAGTCTTACAGAAAGGCTTGTCCTTCTGCCCCACCGCCCCCTGTAATACGTTCATTCTCCAGCAGGAATTGAACTACTTTTACAGATCATTACGACTCAAGACACACTTTGGACTTACTGATCTATCCACTTCCCAACAGCCTAGAGACGTGTGCTCAGAAATTTCTATTTCTAATTTGGGCCTCCGTAGCAAAAGCAATTTTGCTCCCCCCAAAATCTACCACGCTACAGAATCAGTGATTGAACTTGTACAAAGAGACATTGATGTCGTCTTGCACGATTACAATTTGGGCTACTATCCCCATCAAAAAAATTTGTCCACTGAAGAAAGGACATCCTTAAGGGATTTACAACATAACCGGGAAATCATAATTAAACCAGCCGATAAGGGAGGGGCCATTGTAATACTTGATTATAATAATTATGTCTCTGAAATCAATCGCCAACTTACTGATAGTAACACCTACCTCAAAATACCAAGAGACCCTATTTCCGATATACGCCATAAAATCAACTCCATCATTGATCATCACCTTGATATTAATACAATTGATCACAAAACACACAAATTTTTACAGAATCCGTTTCCAATCACTCCCGTATTTTATGTCCTACCAAAAATTCACAAGTCTTTAATCAATCCCCCTGGTCGACCAATAGTTGCCTCCACCGACTCTATTTCATCCCCATTAGCCATCTTTTTAGAAAAAATATTGACTCCCCTCATTAAAAAAACCAAATCATTTCTCCTGGACACCAGCCATTTTTTACAGATTATTAAAAGTCTACATCAGATTGAGCCTACTAGCCTCCTAATTACATTGGATGTCAATAGCTTATACACATCCATCACACATCAAGATGGCCTAGCAGCCACAAGTAGCCTCCTGGACACTACCGATATGTCCATGAATTCCAAATCATTATGTTTAGAACTACTCGAATTAATTCTGAATGAGAATTATTTCTTATTTGGGGACAACTTTTATAAACAGATCAATGGCACTGCTATGGGTTCTAACATGGCTCCTCCATATGCCAATGCCTACATGGCAGAATTCGAATCTACCCACATTTACACCAATCCTAGATTCAGGGATAATGCAATCTGCTGGCATCGATATATAGATGACATATTTTGCATATGGAAAGGTACTGAACAATCTGCCATAGATTTTGTCCAGGAAATTAACACCATACGTGAGGGTCTACAATTTACATTAAATCTGAGTTCACAGGAGATAAGCTTCCTGGACACGTTGGTTAAGAAAAATAACACTGGCCATCTAGTTGTCGATCTATATACCAAACCCACAGACAGAAATGGCCTGCTCCATTTCCAGAGTAACCATCCGTATAAAACTAAAACCTCACTTCCTAAATCTCAATATAAACGCATCTCTAGGATTGTAACAGATGAGACAACACGACACACTAGATTACAAGAAATGACTGACAAATTCAAAGACAGAGGTTATCCTTCACGGATACTTCAACAAGAACTGCATAATACGATTCAAGAAGATCACACACCTTGTACCACCCGCAACGACACTAAACTAAATAGAATTCCGTTTGTACATACATATCACCCTTTGGTTCCAAAATTCCAACAAATTATTAGAAAACATTGGCACCACCTCAGTACAGCCTACCCGACCATTCTAGAATTTAAGTCGCCTGCGATGATGTGCCTCAAACGCCCACCCAATTTCAGGGATAGATTGGTTAGAGCAGACATTGGCAGCAACACTAAATTGCCCAGACAAACTTTCTTACGACCCAGACATAATGGAACTTTCCCATGCCTCCATTGCTCATGCTGCTCCAACGTTATCAAGGGTGATCGGTTCCAGCATCCCCACACTAATAAATCTTTTCCCATAAAAGGCTTCTATACATGTGATACCAATTTTGTGGTATACCTGGTAAAGTGCCCGTGTGGGCTAATATATGTGGGCGAAACCACACAACACATTAGGGATCGCATAACAAGCCACAAATCTACTATCCGCTGTAACAAAAACTGGTTACCATTACCAGACCACTTCAGTAAGGCGAATCATCAACTTTCCCAATTTCAGTTCCAGATAATTGAACACGTTCCTCAACCACGTAGAGGTGGCAACCACATACATTTACTTAAGGAACGGGAATCCTACTGGATACATACATTACAAACCTTAAGTCCCAGGGGTCTCAATAGGGAATTTGACCTAATGAATTGATACGAAACCCTATTATCTTCTGTGCAGTTCATGTATTAATGCCAGTTCCTATATCTTGTTTGACTTGCATATTCTAACTTGTTGTCTTTTCTGTTTCTAGACACGCTAGAGAAAAAACACATCCACATGGACCAGGTAAAAGTACCATAAAACCGGCTGTCAAATCTCATCTTTATTCCTTCATTTTTATACATATATATTTTTTCTGATTTTTATTTTTTATTTTTATTTTTTCTAATTTTTCTAATTTTCCCTTCTCTCCATGTTGCCATGACTACTATCACCTTCTATACCGTTCCTACATCTATCCTTACATTGACATCCCATACACATGGGCTGAGATCATCTATACCTTCAGACATACGGTCCCTTTCCTTCTCTGGTTCGTTGTCATGGCAACTAGATAGCGTCCAATCAGTTTCTGTCAACATACTTCTCTATATAGTTGCATTCCTTCATTACATGCCACTCACATATATATATATATATATATATATATATATATATATACACACTAACACACATTCTTACTATAATAACCTCAGGAATATTCATTGCACTCACATCAGCTGCTAGGTCCCTTTGCTCTCTTTCTCCACGGTCCCTTACTATAATTACCTCATGAATATTCACTGCACTCACATATCAGCAGCTAGATGGCTCTGTCAATACTCCCAGAAGGTTTCTTTTTCACGGTCCCTTGCTATAATTACCTCATGAATATTCACTGCACTCACATATCAGCTGTTAGACGGCTCTGGCTGTACCACTGACGTCAGTTCCGGTTGGTCTGGTATAAACACAGACGCAACTCACATAGCACAGACACACAGGGAATATCCGGCGGACAACCCATACCAGTGATATCGTCTTACAGGTACAGCAGCACATGTCTTTCCTCTTACTTTCTCCCTTTAGTTTATCCTCTAGTGTTTGTTCCTTTTCACACTGTCCTTTATTTTCTACCGGTACTTTATGGTATGGTCTACAGTGAGGACTCTTTCCTCTCCCCACCACAATAACAAAACTAAATCAATATATGTAACCTAGGTATTGCATCACCATCAGAGGTTTCCAGATTGTTTATGCCACATACAGTTATATACTGCTATATCCTCCTTCAGCATGCCACATACAGCTATATACTGCTAGATCCTCCTTCAGCATGCCACATACAGTTATATACTGCTAGATCCTCCTTCAGCATGCCACATACAGTTATATACTGCTAGATCCTCCTTCAGCATGCCACATACAGTTATATACTGCTAGATCCTCCTTGAGCATATTTAACTTAATTTTGTTCTGACTATTCAGCCCCTAGTCTTGTTTTTATAGATCATTATGACTTATTCTTTCATAGATGATTATGATTTCCTTAATTCTTGTGTTACGTGTTCCACTAATTGATCACGCAATTTTCTTTATACAGTTCAGTATTAAAATATTTTTATTTTTCCTTATAATGTATAATAATTGTTCTCTGTGTATATCTGAGGTGACAGCGCTATATAATTTCATGTAAACAGAGATAACTCATCTATATATGTTATTTTCATATTATTATTTTCATTTGTTCATACTGTATTTTTGTAAATTTTATTGCCAACTTTGTAAAAGCATTTTATTCTTTATCATTTTAGCGACCGTGACAAAGGCCGAGGTTCGGCCGAAACGTCTTACCAAGTCGCTTTCCACCTCAACTTTACCATCTTTTGTTGCAATAAAACTTAAATTTGTTTGCATCTGGATCTTTTGCGTACCTCTGTGAGTGCTGGGGTTGTATATTTTCAATATTGTGGGATTCTCGTCCCTACCTTACTAGCACCACGCCAATTGATTGAGGAGTGCATCCCAATATCTATTTTTGATTACCTATATAACTAGACACCAGGCTGTAGCAGGACGATCGCCGCCATAGTATTATGTGGTATCCCTGGTACAGAGGTCACTCTGTGACCTTCAGATGCAGACAGTGGACAGCTGCTCCTTATACAGCTGCTCCTCCAAGCCAGTCAAGATCGGATCACTCCGCCCAGGCCCAGAGCTACCCTGTGATTGACTCACCCAATCACCTGATTCAGAGCCCCTTATACGTCTGGCATATGTAGTTCATATGGTCTACCAGCTCTTCTTCTTCTTTACACTTCACACTATTCTGTTGCCTTTGCGACATTTCACAAATTTTGGTTTGGCACACGAAGACCATGACTAGATGACAAAGACTTCACCAAGAGAAGCACTGGTGTGAGACCAAGATGACATCTCACCATGTGTGGACCGTGTATCAGACCATATGGATTTTCTGCGCACAGGACCGGAGCCGGTGACAATATGAAAGAAGCCACACCCACCCTCATGTGGAGTAGAAGTAACAAATCAGCAATGGACCATTAATGAGTGGTCTCCCCTCTGACCTGGGGGACACGATGCAGCCACCGCACCTTCCTCCATCTGCTGGACAATGCCTACAAAATAAAGACATCATAATGAATATGGCAAATTGTGTGGGGGAGAAAATATATAGAAGGAAGGGAAAAGCCTTTACTTACCACGGTGCACATGACACAACACCAGAGCAGCGACTACAACCAGGATCCCCACAATCATTCTAACGCCAAAGATTAGAACATAGGAAGAACAGAAACCTGAAAGACGAGCAGAACATGTAAGGGGCAAATACGGGAAAGGCAAAGGAAAGCCCATGTATAATAAAGGTGGTAAATAAGACCGCTAAAAAGATCCCAACACATTGAAGAAGTATGGATGTGTCTGGTGAATGGTATATTGCAGGATCTCTGATCTAGTCCATGTATCTATGATGTGTCTGGTGATCATGTGTCTGGTGAATGGTATATTGCTGGATCTCTGATCTATTCCATGTATCTATGATGTGTGTGGTGAATCATGTGTCTGGTGAATGGTATTGTTGGGACTAGTGGATTGTGGACCCATTGGACTACTCAAACGGTTTGCCTTGGGGTCACCTCTATGGGCGTTATCTCTAAGTAGCCACCATTCACTCTTTAACCCCCATACGGGGAATTGGACTTGGACTGCGGGGAGGCTGTCAGGCCGCTACCTCTTGAGCTGGTCCAGTAGACAAGGATACTACACTGAAGGTACAGGCACTGGTAGATGGTACCTCGTTATATGATCCAGATCAGATGACAGTTCATAATAGACAAGAAGCTTCACACTCGTCACAGATAGTTGTGTGCAGACTGTTACAGGCTGGTAGAGGATAGCTGGATATAGGATAGTAGAGGATAGCTGGATACAGGCTGGTAGAGGATAGCTGGATACAGGCAAGTAGAGGATAGCTGGATACAGGCTGGTAGAGGATAGCTGGATACAGGCAAGTAGAGGATAGCTGGCTATAGGATAGTAGAGGATAGCTGGATACAGGAGGGTAAAGGATAGCTGGATACAGGCTGGTAGCGGATAGATTGATACAGGCTGGTAGAGGATAGCTGGATATAGGATAGTAGAGGATAGCTGGATACAGGAGGGTAGAGGATAGCTGGATACAGGCTGGTAAAGAATAGCTGGATACAGGCTGGTAGAGGATGTCAGGTCCGTATATCAGGGAAGCTCCTTTCTCCCTGTCATTTCACACCGAATAACCACCTCTGTAAATTGAAAGCTGAAGGCATGCCTGGAAAGAAGTGAACGAGTCAGAAATGTTCGCTACACAACTTTCCCTTCATCAGAAAAGAGGAGAACTGAACTTTATTCAGAACAAAGAAACAGACAGAGGAGACACATGCCCCTCCCTCGAGATGTGGGACTTGCTTAAGTCCCATTGGCTCCTCAGCTGTAAGTTTTCCTGTACATTCTTCTGCACACTCCTCTTTGCATTCCAGGGGGCGGTGTCTTCCATAGGCGTGTTATGCAGGCTCTTTGTGCTCCATGAATCCAATCTCTTTGTGTAATATACTGAATATATATATATATATGTAAGGATAATATTTTTCAAACAATATACATGGTAATGATCCCTGACAAGGATAGCTGGATACAGGCTGGTAGCGGATAGCTGGATACAGGCTGGTAGAGGATAGCTGGATATAGGATAGTAGAGGATAGCTGGATACAGGAGGGTAGAGGATAGCTGTATACAGGCTGGTAGCGGATAGCTGGATACAGGCAGGTACAGGATAGCTGGATATAGGATAGTAGAGGATAGCTGGATACAGAAGGGTAAAGGATAGCTGGATACAGGCTGGTAGCGGATAGCTGGATACAGGCTGGTACAGGATAGCTGGATACAGGCTGGTACAGGATAGCTGGATACAGGCTGGTAGCGGATAGCTGGATACAGGCTGGTAGCGGATAGCTGGATACAGGCTGGTAGCGGATAGCTGGATACAGGCTGGTAGCGCATAGCTGGATACAGGCTGGTAGTGGATAACTGGATACAGGCTGGTAGTGGATAGCTGGATACAGGCTGGTAGAGGATAGCTGGATACAGGCTGGTAGAGGATAGCTAGATACAGGCTGGTAGCGGATAGCTGGATACAGGCTGGTAGTGGATAGCTGGATACAGGCTGGTAGAGGATAGCTGGATACAGGCTGGTAGAGGATAGCTAGATACAGGCTGGTAGCGGATAGCTGGATACAGGCTGGTAGAGGATAGCTGGATACAAGCTGGTAGGGGATAGCTGGATACAGGCAGGTAGAGGATAGCTGGATACAGGCTGGTAGAGGATAGCTGGATATAGGATAGTAGAGGATAGCTGGATACAGGAGGGTAAAGGATAGCTGGATACAGGCTGGTAGCGCATAGCTGGATACAGGCTGGTAGTGGATAGCTGGATACAGGCTGGTAGTGGATAGCTGGATACAGGCTGGTAGAGGATAGCTGGATACAGGCTGGTAGAGGATAGCTAGATCTAGGCTGGTAGCGGATAGCTGGATACAGGCTGGTAGAGGATAGCTGGATACAAGCTGGTAGGGGATAGCTGGATACAGGCAGGTAGAGGATAGCTGGATACAGGCTGGTAGAGGATAGCTGGATATAGGATAGTAGAGGATAGCTGGATACAGGAGGGTAAAGGATAGCTGGATACAGGCTGGTAGCGGATAGCTGGATACAGGCAGGTAGAGGATAGCTGGATACAGGCAGGTAGATGATAGCTGGATACAGGCAGGTAGAGGATAGCTGGATACAGGCTGGTAGCAGATAGCTGGATACAGGCTGGTAGGGGATAGCTGGATACAGGCTGGTAGAGGATAGCTGAATACAGGCTGGTAGAGGATAGCTGGATACAGGCTGGTAGTGGATAGCTGCATACAGGCTGGTAGCGGATAGCTGGATACAGGCTGGTAGAGGATAGCTGGATATAGGATAGTAGAGGATAGCTGGATACAGGAGGGTAGAGGATAGCTGGATACAGGCTGGTAGCGGATAGCTGGATACAGGCAGGTAGAGGATAGCTGGATACAGGCTGGTAGAGGATAGCTGGATACAGGCAGGTAGAGGATAGCTGGATATAGGATAGTAGAGGATAGCTGGATACAGGAGGGTAAAGGATAGCTGGATACAGGCTGGTAGCGGATAGCTGGATACAGGCTGGTACAGGATAGCTGGATACAGGCTGGTAGAGGATAGCTGGATACAGGCTGGTAGCGGATAGGTGGATACAGGCTGGTAGCGGATAGCTGGATACAGGCTGGTAGCGGATAGCTGGATACAGGCTGGTAGCGGATAGCTGGATACAGGCTGGTAGCGCATAGCTGGATACAGGCTGGTAGCGGATAGCTGGATACAGGCTGGTAGTGGATAGCTGGATACAGGCTGGTAGAGGACAGCTGTATACAGGTTGGTAGAGGATAGCTAGATACAGGCTGGTAGCGGATAGCTGGATACAGGCTGGTAGAGGATAGTTGGATACAAGCTGGTAGGGGATAGCTGGATACAGGCAGGTAGAGGATAGCTGGATACAGGCTGGTAGAGGATAGCTGGATTTAGGATAGTAGAGGATAGCTGGATACAGGAGGGTAAAGGATAGCTGGATACAGGCTGGTAGCGGATAGCTGGATACAGGCTGGTACAGGATAGCTGGATACAGGCTGGTAGAGGATAGCTGGATACAGGCAGGTAGAGGATAGCTGGATACAAGCTTGTAGCGGATAGCTGGATACAGGCTGGTAGCGGATAGCTGGATACAGGCTGGTAGGGGATAGCTGGATACAGGCTGGTAGAGGATAGCTGAATACAGGCTGGTAGGGGATAGCTGGGTACAGGCTGGTAGTGGATAACTGTATACAGGAGGGTAGAGGATAGCTGGATACATGAGGGTAGAGGATAGCTGGATACGGAGTGCTAAAGGATAGCTGGATACAGGAGGGTAGAGGATAGCTGGATACAGGCTGGTAGCGGATAACTGGTTACAGGCTGGTAGCGGATAGCTGGATACATGAGGGTAGAGGTTAGCTGGATACGGAGTGCTAAAGGATAGCTGGATACAGGAGGGTAGAGGATAGCTGGATACATGAGGGTAGAGGTTAGCTGGATACGGAGTGCTAGAGGATAGCTGGATACAGGAGGGTAGAGGATAGCTGGATACATGAGGGTAGAGGATAGCTGGATACAGAAGGGTGGAGGATAGCTGGATACATGAGGGTAGAGGATAGCTGGATACATGAGGGTAGAGGATAGCTAATACATGATGGTAGAGGATAGCTGGATACATGAGGGTAGAGGATAGCTGGATACATGAGGGTAGAGGATAGCTGGATAGAGGAGGGTAGAGAATAGCTGGATACAGGCTGGTAGTGGATAGCTGGATACATGAGGATGGAGGATAGCTGGATACGGGAGGGTAGAGGATAGCTGTATACAGGAGGTTAGAGGATAGCTGGATACAGGTTGGTAGAGGATAGCTGGATACAGGCTGGCAGCGGATTGCTGGATACAGGAGAGTAGAGAATAGCTGGATACAGGAGGGTAGAGGATAGCTGGATACATGAGGGTAGAGGATAGCTGGATACAGGAGGGTAGAGGATAGCTGGATACAAGAAGGTAGAGGATAGCTGGATACAGGAGGATAGAGGATAGCTGGATACAGGCTTGTAGAGGATAGCCGGATACAGGCTGGTAGTGGATAGCCGGATACAGGCTGGTAGCGGATATCTGGATACAGGCTGGTAGCGGATTGCAAGATACAGGAGGGTAGAGGATAGCTGGATACAGGAGGGTAGATGATAGCTGGATACAGGCTGGTAGCGGATAGCTGGATACAGGAGGGTAGAGGATAGCTGGATACAGGAGGGTAGAGGACAGCTGGATACAGGCTGGTAGCGGATAGCTTGATACAGGCTGGTAGCGGATAGCTGGATACAGGCTGGTAGAGGATAGCTGGATACAGGCTGGTAGAGGATAGCTGGATACAGGCTGGTAGAGGATAGCTGGATACAGGCTGGTAGAGAATAGCTGGATACAGGGTGGTAGAGGATAGCTGGATACAGGCTGGTAGAGCATAGCTGGATACAGGCTGGTAGAGGATAGCTGGATACAGGCTGGTAGAGGATAGCTGGATACAGGCTGGTAGAGGATAGCTGGATACAGGCTGGTAGAGGATAGCTGGATACAGGCTGGTAAAGGATAGCTGGATACAGGCTGGTAGAGGATAGCTGGATACAGGCTGGTAGAGGATAGCCGGATACAGGCTGGTAGAGGATAGCCGGATACAGGCTGGTAGAGGATAGCCGGATACAGGCTGGTAGAGGATAGCCAGATACAGACTGCACCATTGTTGTTTAGGCACAAGGTGATCTGAGGAGGTGCCTTTAATAGTCCTGGAGCAGCAAGGTTTGAATTGGAGGTTTTTGAATTGGGACGGTCAGAAAGCAAATTGACGCGAAAAGAAAAAGATACAGAGAGAAGACGCCTGCGGCCAAAAGCACCAGGCCGCTGGCGGAGAAGACAAGTCCTGGTGGCAGGGAGAGTAGGCAGAAGTTGCACCAGTCACCGGCATTACAGATATATTGCAGGATCTGTGATCTAGTCCATGTATCTATGGATGTGACAATCATGTGAACTTGTAGATTAGATAGATTAGATAGATAGATAGATAGATAGATAGATAGATAGATAGATAGATAGATAGATAGATAGATAGACATGGTTTCTCACCTTCGGTCAGGGTCACATTGAGCGTGGTCCCGTCACCATGTCCGGATATTCTTTTTCCATGTTGGAAAGTGACTTGACAGTAATAAGTGCCGGTGTCTGAGGGCTCCACGTTGTGTAGGGTGATACGGGCGTCTCTCTTACTGGTGAATTCTGCTGCGTCTGCTCTGGAGATCCGACCTGTGAAATCCTTATTACTATCAGACACCTCCGGCCCGGTCTTCACTAGATGTCGGTACCACTTGTAGGACCCGAGAGTCCCCTCCTCTACACCAGAGACATTGTAGGTACACGGTAAGGTGACCTCGCTGCCTGCGGTGCCATGGACCTCCGGGATCTGAGACACCTCGATCTTCTGGGAGACGATTCCTGAGATACAGAGAGGTCACACGTTACATCAGAACATGAAGGTCAAGCTGAGAATCAGAATCTTTTGGCTTAAGTTCGAAATTGAAAAGTCGCAGCGAATAATTCTACGCAACCCGTCTGGATCCAGAAGAAAATCCCATTTTACGTCTTGATCTAATTTGCGGTTAAAATAATCAATTTCCCTCCCGTCCCCATAAATGATGGGACTGCATGACGGTGAGACGTCTGGTGTCCCAGGTCAGGTCCCTGTGAACGTCACCCGCAGCTAAGAAGAAAACAACGATAGATAGATAGATAGATAGATAGATAGATAGATAGATAGATAGATAGATAGATAGATAGATAGATAGATGATAGATAGATAGATAGATAGATAGATAGATAGATAGATAGATAGATAGATAGATAGATATGAGATAGATAGATAGATAGATAGATAGATAGATAGATAGATGATAGATAGATAGATAGATAGATAGATAGATAGATAGATAGATAGATAGATAGATATGAGATAGATAGATAGATAGATAGATAGATAGATAGATAGATAGATAGATAGATAGATAGATGATAGATAGATAGATAGATAGATAGATAGATAGATATGAGATAGATAGATGATAGATAGATAGATAGATAGATAGATAGATAGATAGATAGATAGATAGATAGATGATAGATAGATAGATAGATAGATAGATAGATAGATAGATAGATAGATAGATTGATAGATAGATAGATAGATAGATAGATAGATAGATAGATAGATAGATAGATAGATAGATATGAGATAGATAGATAGATAGATAGATAGATAGATAGATAGATAGATAGATGATAGATAGATAGATAGATAGATAGATAGATAGATAGATAGATAGATAGATAGATAGATAGATAGATGATAGATAGATAGATAGATAGATAGATAGATAGATAGATAGATATGAGATAGATAGATAGATAGATAGATAGATAGATAGATAGATAGATAGATAGATAGATAGATAGATGATAGATAGATAGATAGATAGATAGATAGATAGATAGATAGATAGATAGATAGATATGAGATAGATAGATAGATAGATAGATAGATAGATAGATAGATAGATAGATGATAGATAGATAGATAGATAGATAGATAGATAGATAGATAGATAGATAGATAGATAGATAGATAAATAGATAGATAGATAGATGATAGATAGATAGATAGATAGATATTAGATAGATAGATAGATAGATAGATAGATAGATAGATAGATAGATAGATAGATAGCAGTGTAGTAGACTATGCCATCACGGACATGGACCCCGCAAACATTGGCGCACTCATAGTCACTCCACAAACGCACCTGTCAGATCACAACCAATTACTTCTATACATCAAACCCACAACCAAACCATCTGCACAAAAACCACATCAAACCGGCCTCTTCAACCTGCCCCCATCTTATAAATGGTCCAAAACGTCAACTATAAAATATAAAGAGACAATGAACAGACCAGAAGTGCAGGAGATGCTTCACAACCTCTACAACAAGGTGTATGAGACAAGCCCAGGAGGGGTCAATCAGGCCGTAAATGACCTCAATAATATATTCTATACCATGGCAGAGAAGTCTGACCTGAAAAGATGTGACTACAAGAGGCCACAAGAAATACATCCTAACGGTTGGTTTGACCGTGAGTGCAAAGAAGTACGGAAGACCCTAAGAAATGCCTCAAATAAGAAGCACCAAGACCCAAACAACACCGGTCTGAAGGAGGCCTACAGCAACATACAGAGGCAATACAAGACCATCCTCCGAAAGAAAAAACAAAGGCACATCTCCACCAAACTTACCCAACTCCAAGACGCCCTCCATGACAACTCGTTCTGGGAATTATGGAAACACATGGGCAAAAATTGCAAGAAAAACAACCTTCATATTCAAAATGGCAACATCTGGCTCCAATATTTCAGGGACCTCTACAAAGATATCCCGAAAGAAGAACAAAGCCAAGAACAAAAACAAATAATATCAAAACTGAAGGCGATGGAGGAAACACTTAAAGATTCTCAAAACCCCCTGGATACACCAATAACACTGCAAGAAGTAACAGAGAGAACCTCAGACATAAGGTGTAAAAAATCCAGCGGCCTAGACAGAATCTCACCAGAAATGATAAAACACAGCCCGCCAGAAATACAGGCCGCAATAGTCAAACTATTTAATATGGTGCTGAGTGCCGGCTACTTCCCGCAAATCTGGAACCAAGGCCTTATAACACCAATCCACAAGAGTGGGGACAGGTACGACCCGGCCAACTACCGAGGGATATGTGTCAGCAGCAACCTGGGGAAACTGTTCAGCAGCATCCTGAATAAGAGAATCCTCAGCCTCCTCACCCAGCACAATGTCCTCCACCAAAGCCAAGCTGGGTTCATGCCAAACCACCGCACCACTGACCACATCTACACCCTGCGCAGCCTCATCAAGAGCCACGTCCACAATACAAAGCATGGGAAGATTTACGCCTGTTTTGTGGACTTTAAGAAGGCCTTTGACTCAGTGTGGCACCCGGGCCTATTCCTGAAACTGCTGGAGAGCGGAATAGGAGGTAAAACCTATGACGTCATCAGAAGCTCCTACACAGAGAACAGATGCAGCGTGAAGGTGAACGGGAGAAGAACGGCCGATTTCCAGCAGAGCCGAGGAGTCAGACAAGGCTGCAGCCTCAGTCCAACGCTCTTCAACATCTACATCAATGAACTGGCCACAGCTCTGGAATCCTCCTCAGCACCAGGTCTCGCCCTCCATGACACCCAGGTGAAATTCCTGCTGTATGCAGATGACCTTCTGTTACTATCACCAACCGAGAAAGGTCTCCAAGACAACCTGCAAATCCTAGAAAAATTCAGCTCCACGTGGGCACTACCCATCAATGCCAAGAAAACCAACATCATGGTGTTCCAGAAGAGAAACTCAAAATCCCCCAGGCACCCGACCTTCACACTAAATAACGCCACAATCACAGCGACCGACAGGTACACTTACCTGGGCCTAGAAATCAACCAATCAGGAAGCTTTAAACAAGCCATAGAGATTCTGAAAGACAAGGCGTGCAAAACCTTCTATGCCATCAGACGAAAACTCTATCATCTCAAACCACCAGTGACGGTCTGGCTGAAAATCTTTGACTCCATCATCTCCCCAATCCTCCTGTATGCCAGTGAAGTCTGGGGTCCGGACACATACCCAGACTGGTCAAGGTGGGATTCCAGCCCAACAGAAATCTTCCACCTAGAATTCTGCAAACACCTTCTCCAAGTCCATCGGAGCACCTCAAATAGTGCCTGTCGGGCAGAACTGGGCAGATTCCCACTACACCTCACAATCCAGAAGAGGGCGCTATCATTCTGGGCCCATCTACACAGCAGCAGGCAAAGTTCCTATCACCATAAAGCCCTGTTACACCAAGGGGTCCCAGGTAAACCAGGCCCCCCAGAACATCTCACCCTGACCCGGCCTGAAGAAAATGTCACCCAGCGCGGCCTCACAAAAGCCGAAATCAAGAAGACAATAAACAAAGGCCAAGAGGAATATATCAGTGACTGGAGGAACGACCTAAAGACATCCCAGAAACTGACAATATACCGGAGTCTACAGCGGGAATATAAACTGGCGCCATATCTGGAGAAACTGCCAAACCACAGAGACAGACAGATCCTGAGCCGCTACAGACTGAGCGCCCACAACCTGCTCATCGAATCCGGGCGCCACAGACAGACCTACAAGCCCAGGGAGAGCCGACTGTGCCAACAGTGCGACCAGGAGGCCGTGGAGGATGAGGCCCACTTCCTGCTACACTGCTCCAAATACTCAGCAGTGAGGGACACTCACTTCAGGAAACTCTCTGATCTCTTACCGGACTTCAGCTCCATGGAAGAGCAAGAGAAACTCTACATCCTGCTGGGTGAAGAGGAAACCACAGTGGGCACAGCGGCACAATATGTCACTGCATGCCATAAACTGAGAGAGACATGATATGCCATGGACTTGTATAACCCCGACCCTAGATGTGTCCCTATCCCCCAATCCCTCAGTCCCTATCCCTCATTCCCTTACTTCTTACTTGCTTTGGCAATGCTAATATGTATTTGGTCCTGCCAATAAAGCTTCTTTGAATTGAATTGAATTGAATTGAATTGAATTGAATTGAATTGAATTGAATTGATAGATAGATAGATAGATAGATAGATAGATGAGAGACATGGAGGAAACACCCTGCCTCACACAGAGACACGCAGAGCAGAGACATGGAGGAAACCCCCTGCCTCACACAGAGACACGCAGAGCAGAGACATGGAGATGCTAAAGACCCTGCTCAGCACTCTATGTAAAAAACTAATGTGACTGTACAACACGAGAACATCTACAACACATCCAACAGTCACATCTCCAGCCCGTCCTACACAGCGCCGCTCATTACAAGGTATATGGACACACAATGACGTCCTTTATAATCAGCAGCTGGAATATTCAAGGCCTCAACGCCTCAGCCTTTGGATGCAAAATTAACGATCCAGACTTCATCCAAAGACTGAAAAATATCGATATACAAATCCTCCTGGAAACATGGACTAGGACAGAGAATGAGTCCCTGGTGCCCACTGGATACAGGGAAATCTCTGTCCCCGCCCTGAAAAATAAACACATCAAGCAGGGTCGGTGTTCAGGAGGAATATTAGTCTGGTACAAGGAGGAGCTCCATGAGCAGATCAAAGCCGTGAAGCGAGGAGACAGCCACATCTGGATAAGAATAGGCAGCTCCATCCTCACCTCTCAGTCTGACATGTATCTCTGCGCAACGTACATCGCACCGCCAGAGTCCCCGTACTCCAACCCAGACAGCTTTGAGATTATACAAAGGGAAGCCGCCCATTTCCAGACCCTGGGCAGCGTTCTCATCTACGGAGACCTCAATGCAAGAACGGGGAGAGATAAAGACTACCTGACCAATGATGGAAACATCTTCATCTTTGGAGCAGAGGCCGACTGTCATAACTCCCTACAGAAAGAGAGAAACAGCTATGACAGCACCGTCAACAAAAGCGGGAAAAAACTACTGAATCTATGTCGAAGCTTAGGACTCCACATACTGAATGGCCGCACCAAGGGAGACTCTTTAGGAAGGTATACACTAAACTCCCATGTAGGCAGCAGTGTAGTAGACTATGCCATCACGGACATGGACCCCGCAAACATTGGCGCACTCATAGTCACTCCACAAACGCACCTGTCAGATCACAACCAATTACTTCTATACATCAAATCCACAACCAAACCATCTGCACAAAAACCACATCAAACCGGCCTCTTCAACCTGCCCCCATCTTATAAATGGTCCAAAACGTCAACTATAAAATATAAAGAGACAATGAACAGACCAGAAGTGCAGGAGATGCTTCACAACCTCTACAACAAGGTGTATGAGACAAGCCCAGGAGGGGTCAATCAGGCCGTAAATGACCTCAATAATATATTCTATACCATGGCAGAGAAGTCTGACCTGAAAAGATGTGACTACAAGAGGCCACAAGAAATACATCCTAACGGTTGGTTTGACCGTGAGTGCAAAGAAGTACGGAAGACCCTAAGAAATGCCTCAAATAAGAAGCACCGAGACCCAAACAACGCCGGTCTGAAGGAGGCCTACAGCAACATACAGAGGCAATACAAGACCATCCTCCGAAAGAAAAAACAAAGGCACATCTCCACCAAACTTACCCAACTCCAAGATGCCCTCCATGACAACTCGTTCTGGGAATTATGGAAACACATGGGCAAAAATTGCAAGAAAAACAACCTTCATATTCAAAATGGCAACATCTGGCTCCAATATTTCAGGGACCTCTACAAAGATATCCCGAAAGAAGAACAAAGCCAAGAACAAAAACAAATAATATCAAAATTGAAGGCGATGGAGGAAACACTTAAAGATTCTCAAAACCCCCTGGATACACCAATAACACTGCAAGAAGTAACAGAGAGAACCTCAGACATAAGGTGTAAAAAATCCAGCGGCCTAGACAGAATCTCACCGGAAATGATAAAACACAGCCCGCCAGAAATACAGGCCGCAATAGTAAAACTATTTAATATAGTGCTGAGTGCCGGCTACTTCCCGCAAATCTGGAACCAAGGCCTTATAACACCAATCCACAAGAGTGGGGACAGGTACGACCCGGCCAACTACCGAGGGATATGTGTCAGCAGCAACCTGGGGAAACTGTTCAGCAGCATCCTGAATAAGAGAATCCTCAGCTTCCTCTCCCAGCACAATGTCCTCCACCAAAGCCAAGCTGGGTTCATGCCAAACCACCGCACCACTGACCACATATTCACCCTGCGCAGCCTCATCAAGAGCCACGTCCACAATACAAAGCATGGGAAGATTTACGCCTGTTTTGTGGACTTTAAGAAGGCCTTTGACTCAGTGTGGCACCCGGGCCTATTCCTGAAACTGCTGGAGAGCGGAATAGGAGGTAAAACCTATGACGTCATCAGAAGCTCCTACACAGAGAACAGATGCAGCGTGAAGGTGAACGGGAGAAGAACGGCTGATTTCCAGCAGAGCCGAGGAGTCAGACAAGGCTGCAGCCTCAGTCCAACGCTCTTCAACATCTACATCAATGAACTGGCCACAGCTCTGGAATCCTCCTCAGCACCAGGTCTCGCCCTCCATGACACCCAGGTGAAATTCCTGCTGTATGCAGATGACCTTCTGTTACTATCACCAACCGAGAAAGGTCTCCAAGACAACCTGCAAATCCTAGAAAAATTCAGCTCCACGTGGGCACTACCCATCAATGCAAAGAAAACCAACATCATGGTGTTCCAGAAGAGAAACTCAAAATCCCCCAGGCACCCGACCTTCACACTAAATAACGCCACAATCACAGCGACCGACAGGTACACCTACCTGGGCCTAGAAATCAACCAATCAGGAAGCTTTAAACAAGCCATAGAGATTCTGAAAGACAAGGCGTGCAAAACCTTCTATGCCATCAGACGAAAACTCTATCATCTCAAACCACCAGTGACGGTCTGGCTGAAAATCTTTGACTCCATCACCTCCCCAATCCTCCTGTATGCCAGTGAAGTCTGGGGTCCGGACACATACCCAGACTGGTCAAGGTGGGATTCCAGCCCAACAGAAATCTTCCACCTAGAATTCTGCAAACACCTTCTCCAAGTCCATCGGAGCACCTCAAATAGTGCCTGTCGGGCAGAACTGGGCAGATTCCCACTACACCTCACAATCCAGAAGAGGGCGCTATCATTCTGGGCCCATCTACACAGCAGCAGGCAAAGTTCCTATCACCATAAAGCCCTGTTACACCAAGGGGTCCCAGGTAAACCAGGCCCCCCAGAACATCTCACCCTGACCCGGCCTGAAGAAAATGTCACCCAGCGCGGCCTCACAAAAGCCGAAATCAAGAAGACAATAAACAAAGGC